>NC_077228.1:130364159-130564168 GCF_027887165.1 Monodelphis domestica | reverse complement strand
AATCCTCTCTGTCTCTAATTTGGTCATGAATTATTTCCTTATCCACATATCTGAAAGATAATTTGTCCATGTTCCCCTATTTTGTTTGATGTCAATCTTTATGTCTAAATCAAGTACCCATTTTGAACTTTCCTTATTATATTGGTCTATGACTAGTTTCTGCCAAATTGCCTTACAGTTTTTCTAGCAGCTTTTGTTAAATAGTGAGTTCTTCCTTTAATGGCAGAATCACTAGGTTTATTTTTCTATATTTTGTTTGGTCAGTGTTTTGCAATTGTGTTCATATGACTCTTATGTGTATGTTGGAAAGTGGTATTTTATAATGAATGCAGTTGTTTTAAGTGGAATTTCTTTTTCTGTATCCTCTTGATAGGGCTTATCTAGCATTATTTTTGTTTTTGCATTATCTAAGAATATGATTGCTACCCCTGCTTTTAAAAAAACTTCTGCTGAAGCATAATAAATTCTTCTCTAACCCTTCATTTTAACTTTGTATGTGTGTGTTTCTGTTTCAAGTGTGCCTCTTGAAAATAATATGCTGTTTGATTCTAGTTTCTAATTCATTTTGCCACCATTTCTCATTTTATGAATTCATCCCATTCACATTCATACTTATGATTGCTAATTGTGTATTTCCCAATATCATGTTCTCTTCTATTAGCCTTCTCTTTTTTAACCCTGTTCTCAACTCAGTCTGTTTCACTTCCTACCACAGCCTCCCTTAATCTACCCTCCTCATCTATTCTCCCTTTTTTCTTAGTCCCATCCCCTCTTCCTTCTCTGTAGAGTATGAATTTCTATACTCAACTCTGTATGTGTATTCTTCCCTCTTTGAAAAATTTCAAATGAAAATGACATTCAATCATTGTTGTAACTCCACCATTTTCCATCCACTATAAAATTCTTCCTTATATACATCTCTAATATGAGATAATTTTCCATTCTTCTTCTCTATTCTCTCAGTGTATACCTCTCTCTTACCCCTACATTCTTCTTTTGAGAGCATGGACTTATATACCCAGGTATATACATACATATATATTATTTATATAAAATATATGATTAAGATATATTACTTATGTAGATTATTATATTTTCATAGCCATAATAGGACTTATACTTATGTCTTCTAAGTAGACTTCAGCTAACAATTCTAATGATCCTAAAGTTCTTTGCCATTACATTTATCATCTTCACATATAAGAATGTAAACAGTTTAACCTTGAGAAATTCTCTTATTTCTCATTCATTTTTATCTTTTTATGCTTCTCTTGAGTCTTATGTTTAAATGTCAAATTTTCCGTTCAGCTTTTATCTTTTGAATGTTTGAAAGTCTTCTATTTAATTAAATATAGGATTACATTCAGTTTTGCTGGGTAAATTATTCTTGGTTTTAATCCTGGCTATTTGTCTTCCAAAATATCATATTCCATGTCTTCTGATTCTTTATAGTGGTAGATGCTAAATCTTGTGTGATCTTGACTGTGGCTCTATAGAATCTGAATTGTTTCTTTCTAGCTGCTTGCAGTGTTTTCCCCTTAACTGGAGACCTTTCAAGTTTGGCTATAATATTCCTGAGACTTTTCATTTGGGGATTTATTTCAGGAAGTGATCCATGGATTTTGTAATTTGCCCTTTCATTCTAGGATATCTGGGAAATTTCCCTGTAAAATTTCTTAAAATTTGATATCTAGGCTCCTTTTAAAAAAATCATGACTTCCATGGCATGTAATCATTCCTTGATATTATTTCTTCTCAAAGTGCTTCTGAGGTCAGTTGTTTTTCCTGAGGCATCTCATATTTTCTTCTATTTTTTCATTTTTTTACTTTATTTTTTTCTTGATTTCTCATGGAGTCATTAACTTCCACTTGAACAATTCTTATTTTTAAGGAATTATTTTCTTCATTGAGGTATATACTTCTTTTACAATTTGACTAAATCTGATTTTTCAAGAAATTATATTCTTCAGCATGTTTATGTCTCTTCTAGCAAGCCATTGATTTCTAGAAAGAAACAATTACATAATTTTCTTGCATTGTTCTCATTTCCAAATTTTTCTTCTATCATTAATTTGATTTTAGAAACATTTTCTCTTCTTTCTAATTGAATTGAATTTTTCTTTAAGGCTTTGCTTGCAGACATTTTCAAGTCATTGTTTCTTCCATTTGTATCTTGAGCTTTCATTTTACCACAGTAGCTTTTTTATATTGTTTCTTCTTTGTTATTATTGCTGTTTGCTCCTTTTAACCAAGCTTTTTCTTAACTTTGGACATTATATTAGAATTGGATCTTGTTAACTTCAGGGAGGAAAGGGACAGGAAGGGTATTTGTTCTGATTTCCATTATTTATGTCCTTTTACTACTTTCACAGCTCAGTAGGGGCCTATGAATTCTCTATGTTTCCTAGGTTGTATGATATAGGAAGAGGTCTTATCACTGCTATTCTAGTCTGCACTCTGGTTTTTACCTAACTAGGTAAGACCTCCTGATCTCTCACAACCAGAACTTCCTCTCTTCTCTCTGGAACTGAATCCTGGAACTAGATATTAGAAGACAGAGCTACCAAATAGTACCTAAACCTATGCCTAATGGTAATGCGAAGATCCCCATAATCTGTTTTCAAGTAGGTGCTCAGTTCCTTCACCTTCCTAAAGCCACCATAGTTGCTGCCCTGATGCTTCCAAACCTCATATTCCATGCTGCTTCTGCCTCACTTTGCTCCTCTCCTCTCCTCACTTTCTTTAAATCTCCACCTGCCCTGGAATTTTTTAAAAACCCTTACCTTCTCTCTTAGAATCAATACTAAGTATTGTTTCCAAGAAGAATGAGAAGGGCTAGGCAATTGGGGTTAAATGACTTAACCAGGACCACACAACCAGGAAGTATCTGAGGTCAAATTTGAACCCAGTACTTCCCATCTACAA
The DNA here is from genome assembly GCF_027887165.1 of Monodelphis domestica. Lineage (NCBI taxonomy): Eukaryota > Metazoa > Chordata > Mammalia > Didelphimorphia > Didelphidae > Monodelphis > Monodelphis domestica. The sequence continues at coordinate 130,561,243 of NC_077228.1, read as the reverse complement.
ACCTGTTTCTCTATCCACTGAGGCACCTACCTGCCCCAATGCCCTGGAATTTTAAAGTGAGTTACTATCATTTTTTGTTGGCTATCCCACTAATAATTAAAGTTGGCGCACTCTTTTTAATTGTTTAGTGGAGTTTTGGGGAAAGCTCCACAAAAATACTCACTTCATTCCACCATCTTGATATGAGAATCCTCTAATATACAAAGGGATGGAGCTTAATATTTGTTGAATGAATGAAGGAATGAATGAATATAGCAAGGCTACAACCATATGGGAGCACTTAGGGGAATGGCCTTATTTGGGAACAATCAGACACTGCCAGATGTTTCCTTCCTATTTCTTATCACTTGTTCATATTTTTATGTGTCCCATAATTACCAGGACCCCTATTAGTACAAAGTTCCTAAATACATGTCATGAAGTTCGTTATCTGGCAATATAATAACTAGGATATTATCTCTGGTAAATAATTAAGTTGGTATTATAGATGAGCTAAGACGGTACATAGTCTAAGTACCAGGGAAGATGACTTGAAAATGTAATAAACAATATCCTAAAGACATGACACCAAAAAATATTTATAATAACCAGAAATTTTCTTTGCTGGAAGCCATCCCTCTTGAGTGAGCCTCAAAGGACATAATCTGGAAATTGACCTTCATAAAGGCAAAGGAAAGCAAAGTAGAAGACAAAAGGTTTAAGTGGAAGAAAAGCTGCTAAAACAGATATAAGAAAGCAAGCCCTTCCATAGATCCTAAAATACCTAAAAACACCTACAGTTGGACTAGATGATCTCTAAGATTCCTTCCAGCTCTCCATCTTACTTTCTGCTTGGGTGATTATCAGCTGTAGAAGCCAGCTAATCAAGTGTTTATTAATCCATTGCAATGAATATGTAAATCCTATTACTTTATGTACAAGACTGTATATTAAACACTATTCCATCTAAGAAAATCATTTGTTTTATATCTAAATCCCTAATTTCACAATTTTGTTCTTGCTAGCAGTTTTTTGACCATTTCACTTAACATGATGGAAAAAAATATGCAATGATATATAGGAAGCTATAAGTTTTGACCAAAAAAAGATTTGGGGATTATTGGGGATTTAGTCTATCCATTGGAGAGCAATTCCTAATCATTCCAGATAATAATAGTTGGGCTTTATTTGCATTTCTTTCTCTCTCAGCCTAACAATATCTTCTTCTTAAATATACGTTACACAGGAGAATCTCTAGTTCTGCAGTGGCAGTGTCATAGCCAACAAGGTTAATCCAAGGTGCTCTTTCACTAATTGAAAACTTCCCCACTGCTGTAGGGACCTCAGTACCCCAAATTTAACTAAAACCAAACACAAATATCCACAATCATTAGAAGGCTTCCATATGATTGCATCATTGGCTTCTTGATTTTGACCAAGAATTATGACCACCTAAAACTCATTTTCCTCTAAGTTCTATGAACCTTTTCCAAGGGTAAACCTCCCGGAGGGGCTTCCTCATAAGTACAGGGGTGGATTCTTTACCTAGAAAGACAAAAACTCAGGGGGTAAAGTCAAGGATATCGAGACACCAGTGGCACAAATGGAGAGAAGATGGACTTTTCCATCAAATCCTAGAATACTGGAAGGGAATACCCCCGAGAATTTAGACAAGATAATTTTGGAAAGCACTACATCAAACTTCCAGTCTTAAGCTAAGGAAATATATAAATTACATATGAAAATATAATTAAGTCCAAGTAGGATTTAGATGAATTCATGGAGTGCAGCTCTGTAATTATTAGCTACAGTGAATTAGGCATGCTTAGGATACATATTACTCTTTTCCAGTTTGTTTCAAGAAAGACAGTAGTACACTCCCCCAAATTTTCCCTTAGTGCCTATTCCAGAAGTACATTCTTGGTGAGAATAGATTTGAGTCTGGCTCAGAAAAAATATTTCTTATATTCAAAGTAAAAAAAAACAACAACAACAACAATAACTATGTTGTACTAGCCACTGAATCCACAACATTTAGAGAAAGTCTTTTGATAAGTATCACAGGGGGATGTGAAAGTTTCTGTCCTTGAGGAGGTTAACATCTGGTTGGAAAAATAACACAACAGTACAATTGAGCATATGTGATGCCTAAAGTATAAGATTGTTTATGTATCTAAATGCCCAGTGATATCCAACAAAGGCAAGATTGATCAGGAAACTTATTCATTGTGTTTCAGTGTAGAAAAAAAATCATAGTATTATAGATTTTAAGATAGGACACTAGAGATTAACACAACTTCATTTTTTTTGTTCAGTCATTTCAATTGTGTCTGATTCTTCATGACCCCATTTGGGTTTCTTGGCAAAGATAATAAAATGGTTTGCCATTTCCTTCTCTAATTCATTTTACAGATGAAGAAACTGAGGCAAACAGTATTAAGTGATTTACCCAGGGTCACATAGCTACTAAGTGTCTGAGGCCAGATTTGAACTTAGGTCTTCCTGATTCCAAGTCCAGAACTCTCCACTGTACCACTTAGCTACCCTTTATCTTAATTTTATAGAGGAGCAAATGGAAAATCAGAGAAGTTAAATGACTTCCCTAGTATGACACAGATACACGAGTATATGAGGCAGGATTTGAATCCCAGCCTTCCTAAATCCAAAACTCAGATATGACATAGTTAACCATCTTATATGAGATTAAAACATTACTGTGATTATAGACTTGCTATTAGTTAATGAAGATGGTTTGCATATTACAACTATGCTTAGATTTCCAAAGTCATCTACTTCCCACCAGGAAACTAAGTTTATCTCTGAGGTTAAGCTAAGCAAACTTATCAAAGCAAGTCAATAACCAACTGTTAACCCTTTGAGTTGAAGTATAAAGAAAAGCCAAGTTAATAAATTTGCCAACTGTTTCTTCCAGCTAATGGGTAGTTCATTTAGTCCATCAATGAGCACTTATTAAAAATAAAAAATATGCTAGGCACTCTGCTAAGCACTGGGGATAGGAAGAGGAATAAGAGGATGCACAAAGAGCACGCAGTTTAATGGAAGAGTAGAATGGAAACAGAAGAATGTAAAGAAATCTAGCAAATAGTTTATTCCAAGGATATAAAATATAATTTATTTTTGCAAATGTTTTCCTCATTTTGACTCATTTTCCCCTTTTCTTGCTAGCAGTAAATTGATTCTTATTCAAATTATTAATTTTAAGGCAATATCCAAAGTTCCAGTAGCAGAGAGATGAGTAGTTCGTTTGTTTTTTTAAACTTTATTTAGGCACAACTTTACCTTTCTGTCTGTGTGCACATGTTTAATGCTACCTGAAGGATGAGTTAAATACCAAAAATCTGACTGCTTGTACCCCCAAACTGCCCCCCATCTTCCACCCACCCCACACACTTTTATGATCCTCAGGATGAAAAATATCCAACAATGAAAATGCCCTTTCCAATAATAATTTACTGGTCAATAAATTAAAAGGCTGAAACTCAGACTTGTGTAGTCCCAAACTGTTAAAGGGGGAAGTTTCACTTGATTAAAGCAGTTCTAAAAAAAGGAATGCTATCTAATCTATATTACAGTAGGGCCACAAGCCCAGCTGGAGGACTCATAAACCACAGTCATGTTTCAGGAAATCACATGGAAGTGCAGAAAGAGGTACAAATGCACTGTTTGTTCTTTGTGTTGTTATTGTTATTGTTGTTGCTAAAGGGGCAAAAAAAGGCAAGCTATGTAAAAATAATCACTTGAGACTTTGACTAAAACCTACCTGTCCCTAATTGCATTACCTTCTTAATCAGTCAACAACCATGCATTAAGCATTTAATATATGGTTTGGAAAGGAAGAAGGAAGAAAGAAAGAAAGAAGGAAAGAAAGAAAGAAAGAAAGAAAGAAAGAAAGAAAGAAAGAAAGAAAGAAAGAAAGAAAGAAAGAAAGAAAGAAAGAAAGAAAGAAAGAAAGAAAGAAAGAAAGAAAGAAAGAAAGAAAGAAAGAAAGAAAGAAAGAAAGAAAGAAAGAAAGAAAGAAAGAAAGAAAGAAAGAAAGAAAGAAAGAAAGAAGAAAGGAGAGAGGGAGGGAAGGAGGGAGGGAGGGAAGGAAGGAGGGAGGGAGGAAGGAAGGAAGGAAGGAAGGAAGGAAGGAAGGAAGGAAGGAAGGAAGGAAGGAAGGAAGGAAGGAAGGAAGGAAGGAAGGAAGGAAGGAAGGAAGGAAGGAAGGAAAGAAGGATGAGAGAATGAAAGAAAGAGGGAGAAAAAGAGAGAAAGAGAGAGAAAGGTAACAAACATTTATTAAATACCTACTCTGTGCCAGGCATTATGCTAAATGCTTTACAAATATTATCTCATTTGATTCTCAGAATACTAGTGAGCAGGTGGAATTCTTATCCTCATTTTATCCTTGAGGAAACTGAGGCCAACAGGCATTAAATTACTTGCTCAGGAATATACAGCTATTGTTTGAGGCCGGATTTGAACATGAGAATTCCTTACTTCAGACCCAGAATTTTCTCTACTGAGTCCCCCAGCTGTCTTAACAATTCATGCTGCAAAGATTTTGTATATACTTTCTGTAAATTTATGTATTTATTTGTGTAAATCTTACTTATTTATGTGTTTATATTTATGCAAATACTGTCTCCCCACAAGAAATATAAATTTTTGAAGGCAAAGACTTTCCTTCTTGTCTTTGTATTCCCAGACTAGCTATATCCACTCCCACTCACCACCACTGAGTCATGCCACCTGGCACATAATCAATTAACTAATCAGAAATAATTTATCAAGAACCTACTATGTGCCAGGTACTGTGATGAGCACTGGGTATAAAAAGACAAGAAAGGAAATAGTTTCTGCCCTCAGGAAGCTTATATTCTACTGAGGACAATAATGTGCAGATAAGTTATTTCAAATTATATATTTTTTTAAATGCAAGCTTATGGATGAATATTTGCTTCTTGGGGGAGGTCAGGAAAGATTTCGTGTTGGAGATAGTTCACAAGCTGACTATCAAACAGATAAAGGTAAGTAGGTAGATCAGACTAGAGACTTTCTAACAGGAGGTTCTGTGTTTGCTTTCCTAGTCATTCCCTCCCAGGTTGACAGGTCACAAGATGTTGTATAAACTCCCTAAGGGTAGAGAGAGGATCTATTCTTTAATCTTTACTTTCTTCTCCCCTTCAAAAACCATCTGTGAGTTCTCAGGGGTAACATCTAGAGAATAGCAACCAACAATAAGGAAACAACAAAAAGAATAACTAATATTTATATAGCACTTTAAAGTTTTCGAGACACTTTATAAATATTATTTCATTTGATCCTCAAACATACCTGAGAATTAGGTGCTATTATTATTCTTATTTTATAGATAAGGAAACTAAATTAGACAAATGACTTGCCCAGCATCACATAGTAAGTGTTGGAGGCTGCATTTGAATTCAAGTCTTTCTCACTCCAGATCCAGGGCTCTATTCATTATGCCACCTAGAATATTAAAGATTGGGAAAAAAATAAGAAATCTACTACTCAGGTATTTCCAACTATTCCTATGTAGGAGCTACATAGGCAAAATGTTTAAATTTCTTCTTTCAGTTTTTATCCAGATGTTTGGCACTGGGTAAGTAGTCCTATAAGACTTGTTGAATGGTTAACCGAATGACCGTGAAGCTTTTGAAGCATATTTCAATTGAGCCTTCAGTTTCCTGACAGAAGAAGCCTGAGAAACTGGTGTTTTTAGGAGGCCTAGTTGTTGGCTGTCACCAACATGGTCTGCATGGACTCTGTAGAAAAAATCGTTATATAGCATAAAAGTAAGTTACGCTGCTCTATACACAAATAAATTATAAAATCCATTCTGGCCTGTGTTGTTTTTCCACGGCCCTGAGACTTCAAGGGCAGATGATCTAATTATCTACTGATTGTTTGATTTCTCAGTCAACTTGCTGACTAGTGCCCAAGAATTATCCAGCAATGACTCACCAAGCCAAAGACCAAATGACCGCACAGCAAAGCAAGCACATCAAACATAAATGCCATTTGGGCTCCAGTTAAAAGCTTGCCTTGGTAGCCCCTGAAAAGTCCCATCCCATCTGTTTTCTTTGCTAAATAAAGGAGCAGAGCAGCCTATGGGACTTTGATCAAAAGAGAGTTTCTGTCCCATGTAAAGAGGAAGTGGGGCCACAGAAGGGACTCAGAAGCTGAGCTCCATCTGATTTGTCCAAATATTTTAGAGATTTATAGCAGCTAAAGGATCATCTTCCCTAGCCCTGATCATACAGTCTGTAACACAAGCACATATTACAAATAAACACAAAGCCAAGCCGTCAGAACCATTTGGAATTTCTGTATTTTCAATTATTGGGGCTGAAATGAATCACTTGGCTTTTTTTTCTTTTGGAAACAGTTTTACTTCTCATTTCCCCACTGGACACATAATTTTGATTTATAAACCCGATGATCCTGAGTAAAGGGAAGTTTTAAACAGTCGATGCCCCTGCAGTGGCTGGCTTTTCTTCTTTTCCTGTAACATTTTCAGAAAATACTTTGACTAAGCATCTTGAAGATGCTGCTCTAACTATTGCTTGGCAAATATCGCGAGCCTGATTCCACCAGGATCTTTGTGTTCATCTTGTAAGGGTCTCATATTATAAATTCCACTGAAAGATCCTTCAGCTTCAATGTACTTTCAACCGGGATAAATCTGTCTTCCAATATTATGTCTTATAAATCTCATTCTGCAGGGCTATTTACAATCTGGCTACTGCATGCTTACTTTATTGACTATAAATGAATAAATCAATTTTCCATCTCAACCCATTTTCCCTCACTGATATTTTGATTTGGAGACCGTCCAGAAATCTCTGATCATAGACATATGATTATAAAAACATATCTTGACTTGAAAACCATTTAAGAAAACAAGTAGCAGAATTAGATGTCTCTGTTTGCTAGTCTCTAAAAGTCAACATTTCCACTTTGGATGAGTGGATGTAGGACAATATAAGGGAATTTATCACAATCTCCTCCTCTAAAGTCATCTCTCAGTTCTTCAGTAAATGTTACCTTGTGAGTATCTCAATCTAACTATGATAAAAAGAAAAAAGAAAAAAGAAAACCTGAACTAAAAGACCTTCTCTTAGAAAAGTAGAAAGTTTACTTTGTGTTTGGCCAAAGATGAAAGTAATCTCCAAAGCACATCAGATGATCAGGAGCTAATATCCTGGTTTTGGGGTTGTGGAAATACTTTGGTTTTTGGAATTGGACATTTTAAGTTGTTTGTAGAGAGAAGGAAAAGGTAAGGAAAGAAATGCTGCTAGTAGAGTTGCTGTTATGAAGGACCAAAAAAAAAAAAAGTCTTCATAGCTTCATAATCAGCCTGACAACAAGCCATATATCCCACTCCAAATATACACATTGACATATCCCTTAAGCATTCTGCCTTTTTGTGACATATCTCTTCCATCTCTCTTTTTCCACTGCAAAATGGCTTTATGTGTAAATCATATTTTACCTATTAAAAAACTTCAATGAGACAAAGAGCTTTCACAATGTCAAGCCACCCCTACCTACACACACACACACACACACACACACACACATACACACACACACACACACACACACACACTACACCCCCATCACCATGAGGATCACCCCTGCATAGACAGTGAGCAGTGAGGAGCTATCCATCTTCAGCTAATTGAGGGAAAGCTGAAAGATGTTGCTGGATTCATGTACTCAAGCAAAACATACACACACACACTTACACTAATGCATCTCAAGAAAGGAAATTTAAATTTTGCAATGGAAGGAGCTACTTATTTTACAGATGGGAAAATTATCTCTGCGAGGCAAAGTGAAATTCCAACAATCATTCATTTATTCCTTGCAACATCAGGATTCAAACCAGGTCTTCTGATTCTAAAATCCATTCCTCTACTTGGCCTCTTCAAAAGAATCCATTGAAATCATTCCAAAGAAAGCTTTCTGAATTACTTAACACTATTAAAGGTGTTCTTTAACTTAATACTTCCAGTAAAATAAGGAAAGAATTATTAATCTAATCAAATTAAGTAAATATTGATTGAGTGTTTATTATGTTTAAGGTGCTGTTAAAAACGAAGTTCAATCAGAATTTTGAAAAGTGTACTGTAATATATTCATACAAAGCATAACTCCTACATAATTATTTATAGTTTTGTCTTATCTCATTAACTTATGTATAATCCATACTAAATAGCATGCTAGTATAATATTTATAGGTGATTTATTATGTTTATTTCTATCAAACTTTAGACAATCAGGTTCTCTGACAAGAAGATAGCTCCTAATGACTACAATGATTCTATGAAAAAAAATAAGATTAAATTTATATACATAAGACTTACAGCATGTATGCTCACAAGTCAGATCAATAAGTCAACAAGCATTTTTTAAGGACCATGTGCCAGGCACAGTGCTAAATACTAGGAATACAAAGAAAGACAAAGACAAAAATAAACATATATAATATATAAAAATAAAATATATCACCCCTATGTTCTAATGGAGGAAACATTTTAATGGAGGAAGCAATTATGTACCTATAAGATATAGAACAGATGGAAGATAATCTCAAAAGAAAGACACTAATAGAGGGTGGAGGTAGGGGACCAGAAAATGTCTTGTGTGGGATTTAAACTAAGTCTTGAAGGAGGGTAGGGAAGCCAAGAAGTGAAAGTATGGAGAGGACTCTCTCTCTCTTCCTTTCCATAGCTAAATTTTAAGAAAAAAAGTATCCAAATTCATTGTCTCCATTTTCTCTCCTCCTACTCATCTCTCCGCCCATGGCAATCTGTATTCAATTTCTGCCACTCTTGAAACTGCCCTCAGAGATCACCAATTATCTACTTTCTATGAAACTGAACTAGTCTTTTCCCAGTTCTCACCTTTCTTGACTTTTTTTTGTGTGTGTGACATTGTCCTTGATCCTTCTTGTATATTCTTCCCTCCCTGAATTTGTTTGACATTGCTCTATCATGGTTCTCTTCCTATTGATCCTTTTCAATTTCTTTTGTAGATATCATCCATACCTCAACCACTATGTGTGTGGGCAGACCCCAAAGCTCTATCCTAGATCTTTTCCTCCTTTCTCACTACACTGTCTGTCTGGGTGATCTTATCAGATTCATAATCCCATGAATTCAACTAATATTTATGATGATGACTTACTAAACAGCCAGCTCTCTTTTTTTCCCTGAGTTCTAGTTTCACATTTCCAATTGGCTGTTGAAAATATACACCTAATCAATTTTACTTCCATCCATTCCTTTCTCTCCACTCACATCACAACCACTGTAGCTCAGGCACCTCATGCCTACATTTTTGCAATAGCCTCCTGATGCATACCCTGATCCACTCTAATCCATCATCCTATAATTTCCAAGCTGATATTCTTAAAACATAGGTCTAACCATGTCACTACTCCCCTGCTCAAGAAGCTATTTTTATTCTTCAGTCATTTTTCAGTCATGTCTAACTCTTCATGACCACAGTTGAGGTTTTCTTGGCACACATACTGGAGTGATTTGCCATTTCTATCACCAGCTCATTTAGAGATGAGAAACCTGAGGCAAACAGGTTAAGTGACTTTCTCAGGGTCATACAACTATTAAAACTGTCTGAAGCCAAATTTGAACTTTGAATGATGTGTCCCTTCTACTTCAGAAATTCTCTGATTCTATGACATTCAAAAATGTTCTTTCATGGTAAAGAGAACAAAGTGAAAGCTTTGAGACTAATATTTCAATATAATGTGATCACTTTACCACTCTTCCAATCTAGCTGCCCTCAAGAAGCTATTATAGCTCCCAATTGCCTTGAGGATTAAAATACAAACTCTTCTGTTTAGTATTTAAAGCCCTTTACAATCTGAAATGAACCTGTCTTTCAAGAGCAATGACACATAGCTCTCTCTTGTGTATTCTAGGCACTCCATATGTCAGTCAGACTGGCCCATTTCCTATTCCATAGACACGATAGTCCATTTTCCACCATGCTTCCATTGTGTAAGTAACTCTTTATCCCTAGAATATTCTTTCTCCTTATCTCTACCTCTTGGAACCCTGGTTCTCTTCGAAATTTAAACCTTAAAGAAGTCTTTCCCAATCCTTTCTGTTAGTGCCTTCCCTGCCTCCAATTACTGTGTATTTCTTTTGCACATAGCCTATATTTCCTTATCTGTGAATATATTACACTGCAATCCCTACTTAGTGCATTCCCTATATCCAAGTTTTATTACTTACTTTGTAAATATCCTACATTTACTTATCTGTGAATATTTTGCATTTTACCTAGTTAGCCTGCAATTCTTTAAGATCAAGGACTCTTTCTTCTGTTGTCTTTATAACCCCCATGCCTGGCCCATAATGGTTATATATTTTTGTTGATTGATTAATTGACCTTACTCATTATGATCAAGGACCACCTTTAGCATTCTGACCAAGAGCTCTCTAACTGGGTGGTAATTTAAACAGTTCTGATACAATTTAATGACTGTTTCATATAACTCTCAATTTGAAAAGATTGAAATTTGAACTCTGAGGACCAAAACCCACCCCATAACCACAGAGAAAGAAATCATCCCTTCTTGGCAAAGGATTGTTAAGAAAGTGCAAAACTTCAAAGACTATTTCACAGGGTTCAAGATTCTCATGAAGTAGATAGGGGCCTTCTGACTTATGCCCATTCCTAGGTGACACTAAAGCATGCAAACTTCCTAACAAGAAGAGCTTCACAAAATGAAAAGGGCTGTTTGGAAGACAGTAGGTTTCCCCTCAATAAAAGTCTTCAAGCAAATGGTAGATGATAACTTGCAGGAAATGTTATAGAGGAAAATCTGTTCTGAGTATGGATGCAACAAGATTGCTATTGATGTCCTTTCTATTGCTGAAATTCTCTGATTCTGACATTTAAAGATGCCTTTCTATCAAAGAGGAGAACAAAGTTATGGCTTTGAGACCAATACTTTGATATCATAGGATTATTAGAAGAGTAAGGATTTGAAAATGGATCCTCTGACTCCAAATGTATTGTTCTATTTGATATACCAGTCTTTATGATGACAGTTAAGAAATAAAAGCATCCTATCAAGAACTTTAATTGCTTTTTTAATCTAATCATTGTAAAGGTAAAACTGAAATAATAAAAAGTAAACTAAACTGGTAAGTTGAATATTTAATATGTAAAGGTAAGTAAAACATCTATTTAGTGCTTACTGTGTGCTAAATGCTAAGTATATATTCACTAAATATTAATATATATAAATATAAACACATTTCACATATGTATTGACATATATAGATATATTTATAATATCCATATATTATATTGAGTCATCCATTTGAGACCAGAGGAATTATTTTCATTTTTATTTTTTAAAACACATTCTACAGAGCAGAGAGGAAACTTTAGAGTCCCTTTGTGATGTCACAGTGGGCCATACCAGTCCTGCAGTTGTTTTTTGGACAATGGTCCCCACTGTGGTAGAGGCTATGCAGAGATAATTGACCATGACATGAGTTATGTGTCCCAAGCTAAATAGCGTCAGGGTCAATTACTTCATCTTAGAGTCTTCAAAAAAAAAAAGACCATTTGTATTGGGAAATCATATCATTATAAAACATTCAGGGATTTTCCATCTGCAGAATAACAAGTTTCAATACTGCTGTTATCAAACCACAGTTACCTGCATAGAATAGACACCTACACACATTCTTAGGACTTGCCTGTGAGAATACCAGAAAATAACAACTTGATTATATAGAAATAACATGGTGTAGGGACAAATGAGTTTGTATAAAGAAGGCTTTGGTTCAAATTTAGGTGCTGCTGCAAATTAGTCAGGAGAATTTGGACAAATCTATGTGCCTCAGATATAATAAGAGGTATAAATATAAATGATCTTTAAAGATCACCTCTAGTTCAAAATCAAATGATCTCTAAATAAAATAGAATCTCTGAAATAAAAAGATATTAGCATCCTATAACAAAATTAACCTATATGGTCAATAATTTACTTCCAAAATGAAAAAAGGAAAGAAAAGAATATGATCACACTAAAATGCCACATTTTATAAAGTATTAATATCAACACAAACTCCTGATTTGCTTTGGCAGGCAATCAATGAAAAACATTTATTAAGTGCCTACTATGGTACAGGCAGGATGCTAAAACTACAAAACATTGATTTTCTAGGGAAACAAAATCTCATTTTTAATTTGATTATATACTTCTCAGAAAAATTAAGCAAAATCTACAAGTAGAAATAGATTAAGAGTTCAGCCCCATCATACTGAAATTTGGGCATGATCTTGTAGTGGACATAGACTTTTGCTCCTAAATTCTGGCCCCATTCATAATGGGAAGAGTTTAAAGAAGGGAAAAAGCAGATATGCAAAGGCTGGTACTCTAAACCTACGTGGATAATTCAAGAGCAAGTATGAGCTTGTGATACATACAGATTTAGTCACATGAATCACAACTCTTTCTCCACATATTTAACAATCTTAGTCTCCAAAAAATGTTAGTCAACAAGCATTAATTAAGTACTGACTATATGAAAAGCACAGTGCTAAGGGTTGAGGATACAAAGAAATGTCAAAAACAGTCCCTGTCTTCAAGGATCCTACACTCTGATGCTGGAGATACTTAAATAATAAATCAAATGGAGATACATTTAGACTGGATGGTAGGCAACCCCCCTAGACATAAATATATTAACTTTAAAGTTTTACTGACAATTGAGATTAGTTACATATGTTAATGAACTAGCTCCAAGGTGACATTAATAAGAGTTGTCCTATTGTCCTCAAAAGCCCTAAAAATGAGACCTCAAACTTCTGTCTGAGTACTCTTTCATCTACATCAACACAAGTCTATGCTCCCATTCTAATCCATGGTTATATGAGTGATTATCTATGCCTCACTTCTTGTTACCATCACGGTACCCAAAGAACCAAGCATGTCTACCCCATCTCATAACTTCATGAATTAATTAGTAATTCAGGGTTACTCTCAAAGGTAAAGAGGAAATTAGAAAGAGGAGATAATTTAGGGGCTAAGATTATGAGTTCAATTCTGAACATATTCAGTTTGAGGTATTTGCCACAGAGCCAGTTTAAGAAGTCCAGTGGTACTTAATAATTCACAATTGACATTGAGGAGAGACACTAGGACTAGATACCTAGCTCTAGGAGTCATCTACATTGAAATGGTAATTGAGAGTTGATGACATTACTAAGTGAGATAGTAGAGCCAAATTGAAGAAAGCCCAGGCTACAACCTTGAGGGATATTCACAGTTAATGGTCAAGTCATGGAGGAAGAATCTACAAAGGAGACCAAAAAGTAATCAATTTGATAGGAGAAGAACCAGGAGATTATGAAAATCAACAGAAGGGTTCAGAATTATTGGACTACATCAAGTAAAACATGATGAGAGTATGCAAAGCATTGAGAAGTGAATCTCAGCAGAATACCAGGGGTTGAAGAGATGTCTGTTAAGGGTAGCATGTGAACAGTGTTAAGGACTCTCTCTCTCTCCAAGTCCAACCTTTTTCCAGCTACTATGGGCACTCTAAGGCATCAGGAACCTGTCCACAGCAGGCAAAGAGCAAAAGAAAGCATAGGAGATTGGTCAAGAATAACTGGTACTTTTCCTAACCTGGATGATGTAGGGGTAGGATGTGGAAGGCATCTTTTCCCAGGATAGATAGCAGTATAGAAGGCCTAGAAGGCCATGAAAATTTGGAAATTGCTGGCAGGTCTTGAGAATTAAAGTCATTCTTCCCTTTAAAAATAGTTACATTCTTTTTTTATGAAAAACAAATTAATATTGGAGAAGTCGTATAACTGTACTTTGACTCTTTCATGCTATCACAAAGCATATGGCCCAGTGAAGTGAAAGATAAAATATCAGGTTAGAAATATCGCATGTATATTGTGAATTCTAGATTTACTACACCCTGCTTAGTCTTTAGAATTTTAGCAACCAGGAATGTATACACCCCTTCTTAAGGATTAAGTGTGGGGGAGGAAGGTCTATGACCTGCGTGGGCTAGCAAGTGACAAATCAAAAACAACTGACTGACACCCTGGGCTGTCCAAAGCCATGTTTAAGCCACCATTGGTACATGTGAGACACAGGAAGTGATATAAAGGACTGTCTTTATATTTTGCACCACTTCCTATGAGAGGATTTTTGGTGGTGGAACTTGACTTGGAGGAGATGCAGCATGGGATCTCAGACTGCTTCCCTGAGATGACCACGTGGTGAGTTATAAGGCTGACTTCCCTTTTCCTTGGCTCTTTCTGGAGATACTGGTCTCCAAGGAGGCCCCTCATCTTGGAGGAGGCCTTATGGCTGGAATCTGAGCTAGATTTAATCTTCTGGGAAGATCCTTGGCTGAGGCCTCTGAACTCCCCCTGGCTCAGACCAGGCCAGAGCAGATCTTCTTCCCTTTCTCTCTCTCTCTCTCCCTCATTCTTATTTTCCTCCTTCTATTGTAAATAAACCACCATAAATTTCCATTCTGACTTGAGTATTTCTTTGGGATTTAGAACTTAAATCCCTGGTGACCACTAAATATATATATATTCAGTCTCAACTCTAAATTTTACCTATAACAATATATAAAGATATTTATAGGATCATTTTTGTTGTAACAAAGAACTAGAAACGAAGTAGTTAACCATCAGTTGGGAAATGAATGGCTCACTAAATTTTGGCATGTGAATTTAATAGTATATTATTGGACCATAAAAAAGATGACTATTAAGAATTCAGAAAAAAAGAGATTTGTATGATCCAATGCAATGCAAATCTAAGTAAAACTAAGAATTGTTTTTGTGATACTCATAATAAAGAAAATCAACATTGAAAGACATCACAATTATGATCAATGAAATGACCAACTTTTATTTCAGTGGACTATCAATGAAGCCTTGTATCAGAGAAAGTTGTGCACAATAGGTGCAATCTGGGATAGCCATTATTAGATGTGTACTAGTTTGATCTAAATAACCTTACATTTTAGTTTAAAGAAGAGGTGGGGAATCAGGCTGTTATTAAGTGATAGTGACAAAAAAAAAGTTGTTGTTTTTTTTTTCTATTCCTTCTCCATTCAGACTTTACTGTCAACAGCAGAAAATAATATCTTCCCCAAAGACATATTTTCTTTGAGGGAAGTTATCATACATGATCATAGAGTAAACATGGTAACATTAAGAAATCATGTGCCTTTATAGCCAAGATGGAGGAGTAACTAGAGCAGCAGCTCTGTTTCACCATGAGAATTCTCTCTGGCCAAGATTAAAATATCACCACAAAACAAATACAGGAGTGAAGGAACCAACAAGGAGATGGAGTGAAATAACTTTGAAGAAAAGAAAATCCCAAAAGGTAGTCAGAGACTATGTAGGGAACTGCAGTAAGAGGGGAGCAGAACCATTAAGAGGCTATAGGAAGGAGTGAAGAGCAAGCCAAGAGCAAACCACAACCCTATACACATAAACTACCCCCATCTCACATCTGCTCTCACAGGTTCCAAACTTAAGCTCAAAATAACATTCAGACCCTTAGAGTCTGATGGGCAAATAGTGGTCCAAGTCAACTCACACCCCTTGAAATTTCAAACCTGTGGAGAAGTTCAGAGTCCCAAGCCAGGGCAATCTGGACTAAAAGAGGTTGATCTGTGTGGGCCCAGAGCAAAGCTAGGATTCCCAAACTGGGTTTGGGATGAGGACATAATCCATAGTTTGTGGTGAGGACATAGTTCTCAGGGGGAGCCTCCCTAGATCTTTCTGCCCAAAACTAAGGGCAGAGTTCCAAGACAGGGCAATCAAAGGTGTTTCTGATTGAATCAAGAACACAGTGAAACCAAAAACTTGAGCCTAAGCCTGGGGCTAGAATTTGATCAGCCCCTGACCTGATCAAATTCAGAGTGAGATCAAAAGTTTACACCCAAGCCTGAGGCAAATCTTTAAGAGTCAATTGAATCAGCAGGGGTAGGGGGTTCTCAGACCTCTCAGCTCTCAGACCATTTGGCAAGCTAGTAACAACACAGAAAATAAGCTGAAAATAGTATCAAGGAAGGGATGGAGTTGAAGATGGTACCCCAACTTCCCAAAAAGCAGAGTCTGACTATAATTACATAGGAAAAATGAGCAGACAGCACAAAAAGCACCCAACTCTAAAGAATTTTTTATGGATACAAAGAATAAGGTAGACACAGTAAGGGACATCAAAAGCAAAGGAAATACATGCAATGTCCAAAAGAAAAACATGGATTGGACATAGAGTCTGGAAGAACTCAAAAAAACACTTCAAAAACCAATTAAGCGAGGCAGAGGAAAAGTGGGGAAAATTGTGACAAAAAAGCATTAATAAGACTTATTTTAAAAGAACAAATTGGCATAAGAATCAATGGCTTTGCTTTCTACTAGTCCCATCTCATAGATTAGATTAAAAACTGGAAAAAAAAAACATAATTTTGCTTATGTCTTCTTTTATTGGCAAGGTGATATCTCTGCATTTAGTATGTTGTCTCAATTTGCCATAGATTTGCTTCCAAGGAGAAACTCTTCCAAATTTCACAAAGGGAAGAATATAATGGTGTTTATATTGCTAAAATTAGCAGTTGGTAAAAGCAAAACAAAATACAAGTAACACTCAGCTAGAAATTTATATTAAAAGAAAAACCCCATGAAATGAGATATTTGTCATATTGATGAGCTCAAAGATTCCCCCTAAACCTTATTTTTAAACTAGAAGTAAAAAAATTAGTACATGTATATATATATATCTGATCTAGTTTACAATGGAAGCTTAATCTGATATATTTCTGGTTCTTGGTGCTTTTAAAATTACATCTCCTGTTCTGATATATGGGAGCCAGTGGCACTTCAAAGTTTACACTGAAGTATAAAAAGGAATATTATTTAAGAACAATATAGTAAACATCTAAAAAGATGCATACATTTTTTCTTTTTTCCCCTTTATTTATTTAGAATATTTTAAAAAGTTACATGATTCATGATTTTTCCCATTTCTTTTCCCTCCCCATAAAGCTGACAAGCAATTCCACTGCTTTATACATATGTAATTGTTCAAAACTTATTTCCATGTTATTCATATTTGCAGTAGAGTGATCTCAACATAAAACCTTAATCATATCCCCATTGAACCACATGACTGATCCTATGTTTTTCTTCTGTGTTTCTGCTCCCACAGCTTTTTCTCTGGATGTGGATAGCATTCTTTCTCATAAATTCCTCAGTATTGTCCTGGATCACTGCACTGCTGTTAGTAGAAAACTCTATTTTGCATTCAATTGTTCCACAGTGTATCCATCTCTGTGTATAATGTTCTCCTGGTTCTGCTCCTTTCACTCTGCATCAATTCCTGGAGGTTGTTATAGTTCACATGGAATTCCTCCAGTTCCTGCCTAATAATATTCCTCCAGTTTCTGCCTAATAATATTCCATCACAATCAGATACTACAATTTGTTCAACTATTCCCCAATTGAGGGACACCCCCTCATTTTCCAAATTTTTGTCACAACAAAGAGTGAAGCTATAAATATTTTTATACAAGTATTTTTCCTTATGATCTCTTTGGGATACAAACCCAGCAGTAGTATGACTGGGTCAAAGGATAGGCATTCTTTTAAAGCCCTTTGAGCATAGTTTCAAATTGTTGGACCAATTCACAATTCTGCCAGCAGTGTATGTGTCCCAATTTTGCCACATCCCCTCCAATGTTTATCACTTTCCTTTGTTGCCATATTGGCCAGTCTGATAGGTGTAAGCTGGCACCTCAGAGTTGTTTTAATTTGCATTTCTCTAATCAGGAGAGATTTAGAACACTTTTTCATGTGCTTATTGATAGTTTTGATTTCTTCATGTGAAATCTGCCTATTCAAGTTTTTTGACCATTTGTTGATTGGGGAATGGTTTGATTCTTTATGAATTTGACTTAGTTCCTTATATTCTTGGGAAATTAAACCTTTGTCAGAGAGTTTTGTTATAAAAAATGTTCTCCCAGTTTCTTGCTTTCCTTCTAATTTTGGTTGCATTAGTTTTGTTTGTACAAAACCTTTTTTAATGTGATTTATTCAAAGTCATTCATTTTACATTTTGCAATGTTCTCTATCTCTTGCTTGGTCTTATATTCCTTTCTCACAGATTTGACAGGTAGGCTATTCTATGTTCACTTAATTTATTTATGATTTCCCTCTTTATATTAAGTCATTTACCCATTTTGAATTTAACTTGGTATAGGGTTAAGATGTTGATCTAAACCTAATTTTTCCTATACTGTTTTCCAATTTTCCCAGCAGTTTTTGTCAAATAGTGAGTTCTTGTCCCAAAAGCTAGAGTCTTTCAATTTATTGAACACTGGCTTGCTGAAGTCATTTACCCCTAGTCTATTCCATTGATCCACCCTTCTGTCTCTTATCTAGTACCATATTGTTTTGATGATCACCCTCTTTATATACAATTTAAGATCTAGTACTGCTAGGCCCCCATTCTTCACATTTTTTTTCATCATTTTCCTTGATATTCTTGATCTTTTGTTCTTTCAGATGGACTTAGTTATATTTTTTTCTAATTATATAAAAATTTTTGGTAGTTGATAGTTATGACACTGAATAAGTAGATTAATTTGAGTATGATTGTAAAATGATGCATACACATTGGCGTTTGGGACTTATTTCTGACTTCTGAAAAGAAGGGAAGCTCTTGTAGGTAACCCAAAAAGAAGTCTCACAAGATCTATCTCAAAAATGATTCAAAGGCCTTGCCCAATACTTTTTAATAGTCAAAACTTCAGGACTAAGTGAAAGATATACTACCTAGGTAACATCTATTACATAGCCTATCAAAATAGTTTATATAAATTCCTAAAAGATGATATTGTTAAAGGACTGCACTTAAGATGCCAGCAAATTTGGAAAACTCATTAGTAGATACCAGATTGGCCAAGAACACTTTCCAGCCCAATTCTAAAGAAGGGCAATACCAAAAAAAAATCAAATTATCTAACAATTCCCTTCATTTCACATGCCAAAAAGGTTATGTTTAAACTTCTGCGAGCAAGGCTTCAGTAATATGTAAACCAAGAATTATCAGAAGAGCAGATTGATTTTTGAAGAGGCAAAGAAACTAGAGATCAAATTGCCAGCATTCATTGGATTATAGAATAAAACATTTTCAAAAGTCTACTTCTGCTTCATTGACTACACTAAAGCCCTTGACTGTATAGATGACAACAAAATGTAGCAAATCCTCAAAGAATTGGGAGTACCAGATTATCTTACTTGACTCCTGAGGAAACTGCATACAAGTCAAGAAGCAACAGTTAGAATCAAACATGGAACAACTAATAGGTTTATGATTTGAAAAAGAGCTGTATATTGTCACCTTATTTATTTAATTTATATGAAGAATACATCATGCTAAATGCCAGGCAGGATAACTCAAAAGAATTGTCCCATTACCTTCTGGAAAACAGAGGGGGAAAAAAGGAAGCAGTGTCAGATTTTATAGTCTTGGGTTCAAAGCTCATTATAAATATTAACTAAAGCAATGAAAGTAAAAGACACTTTCTTCTTGGAAGCAAAGCAATGGTAAATTACTAAAAAAAAAAATCAGAGCTATTACCTTGCCAACAAAGGACCATAGGTTTCCACTAGCAATATATGGCTATGAGAGTTGAACTATAAAGAAAGCTGAACACCAGAGAATAGATGATTTCAAATTGTGGTATCAGAGAAGGCTTTGAAGAGTACCTGGGCAGCAAGGAGATCAAATCAGTCAATACTTAAACAAATTAATTCAGACTATTCAATGGAAGGGCAAATATGGAAATTGAAACTTAAGTAGTTTGGCCACATAATAAAAAAACAAGAATCTTTGGAAAATACCATGATATAGGGAAAGATTGAAGGCAAAAGGAGAAAGGGATGGCAGAGAATGGGATGGAAAGTACCATGGAAGCAATTAACATGAGTTTGGAAAAACTTCTAGGGATACTGGAAGTTAGAAAGAACAGGCACACAATGATCCTTGGGGTCACAAAGAGTTGGACTCATGTCTAAATAACCGAACAACAACAATCATCTACTATGTTAACCTTTTGAATATATTGGGTTGTTCAGTCTTTCCCAAATGTCTTTAACATATCCTGTTAACCTGTTTTAAGATGCCAGGAATCATGTTTACCCAAAGATACTATATTTATTCATAGAATGTTATTTTTAAGGTGCTGTGTGTGGCATTTTTAAAAATCCACAAACCTTAAAGGATTTTTAAAACAATAATTAGACCTAACAAGATTTTATTTTATTCTGAATGTTCAAATCTGGTGCCTTGTGGCTAGATTGAAGGACATTTTTATTGTTTTTCATAAAAAATCATTAAATATCTTTCCAAAGTATACTGTGTAATTATTTGGGGGTTCTGCTGTACAAAAAGCTTGTGAAGTTGATCATTACTTCTCTGTATTATTCTTGTTTGAAGTACTTGGCAAAAGAAAAGTGTTCTGAAAAATTATTATTGATGAAATAAGACATAATTCCCAGATCAAAAACTTTACATTTTTTGCTGATAAGGCTGATATCAGAATCATTCATATATTCCATCATTAGCTCTTAGAAATTAGAAAGTGAGATATAATTTTTAATTTTCTACATTTGTCTTTAAAAGTATTTTATTGATGATTGAAATGGATCTATTTAGATATCTTTCTAAGGAAGCACTTGTAAAAGTGTTCCATAACACCATATATATGCTCCAGTTAATAAAAGTTGCTTCCTCATGGTACTCCTGTGATTTTCAGTTGCTACTAAGTACATATTATGATATAGTGCTGGTCTTGGAGGCTGGAAGCCTTTTTTTGAAATCCCACATCAGACATCCATATGGCTGTAAGTCACAACCTCTCTGAGCCTAAAATTTACTAATCTATGAATTTAGAGGGAGGAGGAAAACTTATCTCATCATGTTGTTTTGAGGACCAAATGAAATAATAGATGTAGATACTAAAGTACTATATAAATATCACTCATTTTATTATCTTAATATTGTGTCCGTATAAAAAGGAGATATTTAATTTGCTTTCATGAAAGCAATGTGATCAACTTGCTCACACATCCACTATTTAATTTGCTCTAATAGTTCACCCAATAGTTCATGAATTGTGTTTGTCCTTTACCTTCTGTTGACATGATTTAAATTAAAACTTTAATATAGCCAAAAGTAAATTGAGGCATGTTAATTGTACAAGTTTTCCACTTCTTGATGGAAGCCAGGCTCAGCAAATATACTCCTTATCCAGGCAGAAATCTTTTCTGAATCAGGCAGCCATGGAAATGGACTTTATAGAAACTCATGTAACTAAGGGTTCAAGCTTGAACCTTTGCATTAAACTCCTCATTGGTGGAAAGAATGATTATTCAATGATGCATAGCTCTGTGAGGGGCAAAGCTGATGAGTTCTCAAGAGAAAAGAGCTCTTCTAGCTTCTAGCTTCAGGAAAGGACTAATTAAGTTCCAAATTCTTTTCAGGTAGAGACTCTTGGAGAGTAGGATCTGGGGAAGAAGTCAACATCTAAGGAAACTGGTGCCTTGATATATCTTTTTCTAGTTTGTAGCACTAAAGATTTCAGGGAATTTCCCCTTGGTTGAAATTTAGGACTCTCTCTGATAAGATGACATCTTACTCCCAGTGGGAGAATCCATTTTCTCAGTTCATTGTCTGATACATCCTAATCTGCATAACTTCTCTGATTTTTGTTTGCTATCAGTTTAGGCTATATTGGTTTATTCATTATTTACTATTGTTTTGGGCTTTGTGTAACTCGTATTAGGTAGGGATGGAGTCTAGAATATAGTTCAGTGAACTACTTTCAAATTTAAGGGAAAACAATTGGGAAAACAATCAGAGGGCTCATTTAAACTTAAAAATAATTTCCCTTAAGATTAGCAAAATGTAGAGTACACACACACACACACACACACACACACACACACACACACACACATACACATTCTCAATCCAACAAATTCCCTGCCCTTAAAGAGCTTGCAATCCTTATGATTAAATGGAAAAAGGCAACACACAAAAGGAAGCTGGAAAACGAGTAGAGAGAGACACCAGGGAGAGCAGATGGGGTGCCCAGTATGAGGGCATATTGTTCTATAGAGTCAAAGCCAAGAAGCACTTTAGATGGAGAGTGGAGTGTCTGGAAGTCAAATTTCTGCTCTCTAAAATAAATCTCTTGGAGGAATTTAGGACTCCACTCTCCAACCCTCTAATCAAAGAGGAGAGGATGCTGAGGAAAGTGGTATGGAAGACTTGAGTTAGGATCATGTTAATGAGACTAGAAGTGATCACCTTATCCTGGAAGGGGCATCTTGTTCCCTGGAATTGAAACCAAGAGGAGATATGGATGGACCCTGGAACATATGGGTGCCTCATAATGAACTTCATTTAAACAAAGCCACATGGACATGTATAATAGCCTACACTCACACACACACAATTCATATACATTCCAACACAATTTACAGTTGTAAAAGAAGGTAAGCTCCATAAGGATATGGATTATTTCCTTTTCTTTGTCTTTGTATTTCTGACCCCTAATACAGTGCCTTGTACATAGCTGAATGGGACTATATTGAATTAATAGAAAGAGTAATGTATTAATGAGTCAGGTGGCCAGTGTTCTAATCCCAGCTCTGCCATTCACTATCTATGTGACCTTTGCCAAGTCACTTCCCTTTTTCAGGACTTCAGATTCATCATCTGTAAAATATATAGTTGGGGAGTTGGAGGAGACAGACAGCTAGCTAAGTGGCTCAGTAGATAGAGAAGCAGGCCTAGCAATGTGAGATCCTAGATTCAAATCTGATCTCAGGCACTTCCTAGATGTGTGATCCTTGGCAAGTCATTTAAATCTAATTGCCTAACTCTTACCACTCTTCAACCTTAAAACCAATAAACATTATTGAATCTAAGACAGAAGATAAGGGCTTAAAAATAAATGCATAGTTGGACTAGACTAGATGGTCTCTAAGGCTTCCTCTAGCTCAAGTATGAGACTACAATTTTTCTCTTGTTATGGACATTAGTTGGCATTCTGCTTAAGACCATTATGAAGACCCTGTGTAGGGATATCATTTGACCTAAGGCAAAAAAATTTTAAATAGAAAGAAACTCTCTAATCCCTTCAGTTCTATAACAACTTTAGATTGGTCAATGCTTCAGGTAAGACTGGGAAAAAAGAAAGTGGAATCTTTTAGTATAATTTTCACTGAACTAAAAGGAGGAAGTATTCTGGCATAATAATTTTAATCAAGACAGCTAGGTTATCATAGGATGTTTTCAGGTGAGTTGAGTAGTAGATAGGCTCTCACTACATAGGTAAAGACAAATTGGTCCTTTGATTCTCCTTCATGGTGGTGTCCTTGTAGTAATAAGGACATTGGAAGGATCTCAATTGTCAAAGATGGAAAATCAAAAAGAATAACAATATTCCTATAAAAGGAAGTCAAAGTATGTTGAGGAGGCAGAGTTAAGAGAAGATGATAACACTTTAACTCAGTGAAATAAAAGTTGGATGGGGTGGTGAAGAACAAAAGAGAGAAAGATAAGAGAGAGAGAGAGAAAGAGAGAGAAAGAGAAACAGAGAGAGAGAGAGAAACAGAGAGAGAGAAAGAGAAACAGAGAGACAGACAGAGAGAGAGAAATATCTGCAAATTGAAGAAGTAATGAGGTTAATTATGCAAAACTTGGAAGTCTAGAGGGGAAGTAATAGCCAAGATATTTGGCAAAATCTCTACCAAAACATAACACCTGATAAGAAAATAAATGATGGAAAAGGTGAAGCAGACAGCCAAGAAAAGAGTAGTATATATCCCCAGACATGCCCAGTCAAAAGGAACCGGCAACAATGGGAAAGGTATGACCACTGAAATGATCAAAGGAAATTTCAAATAAAACAAGATTTACATGTATAAGTGAAGACAAATAGTAAAGGAGGAGAAGCAGCAGCTGTTTTCTCTCAGGGACACAAAAGCAAGCAGAGATTCCTGACAGAGTTGGTGCACAGGAGCATTAGGGAGAATCTATCTTCTTCAGCTTAGCAGGGCCTGTTGCCTAGGCTTGTGACACTGAGGATGATGAAGGGAGGGACACGTCAGCCTCATTTCCTGGGGATGTGGTGGAGCAGAGGACAGGAGACAGAAATAGAGATCTTAAACATAAATCCCTTCTTCCTCGTAACAGCAATAATAATCTCTTATTTTTCAGCACTTTCTATTTTTAAAAGGTCAGGGAAAGAAAGTTTACAAGTGACATGGGTAGCAGTGTCTTGATTCCCAATTACTCATATTTATATAGGGTTTTATGGTTACAAAATATTTCACATAAATGATGTCATTCAGCTCTTACAACAACCCCCTGTGTTTCTTGTTGCAGAAACCATTGTCTCCATTTTGCACATAAGGAAACTAGGGTTGGGAAAAGGCAGTGGGTTAGTAGGTTGTGGATTAGAAATTCATTGAGAGTACGTCTGGGTCACTTAATTTCTGTGTCTCCTGCAACTGTCACATTATTTTGCACATAGTAGATGTACACATAAAGATATTTTTACATGCCAGATGGGAATGTTGCAATTGCTTCATCATTTCAGTCATGTACAATTCTCTGTGACTGCTTTTTGGGTTTTCTTAGCAAAGATTCTGGAGTGATTTGATATTTCATTCTCCAGCTCATTTTATAGATAGAGAAACTGAGGCAAACAGGGTTTAATGACTTGCCCAGAGTCACACAACTAGTAAGTGCCTTAGATTGAATTTGAACTCACCTCTTCCTGACTCAAAGTTTGGAACTCTATCCATAGCACCACCTAACTGCTCTTATGGGATTAAAGAAGGGAATAAGCATTTATATAGAACTCGATATGTTGCTAAGTATTTCATTTGATTCTTATCAAAATGCAGTGAGATAAGTGCTATTATTATCCCCATTTTACAATTGAGGAAACTGAGACAGAAGTTAAATAACTTGCCCAAGTCATACAGGCAGTAAGTGTCTGAGGCCATATTTGAACTCAAATCTTCTTGATTGCAGGGCCAGTGCTCTGGGCTGTGTGATGCTACACAACTTCCCCTATTATTAACAATGATCTTGCCACTGTAACATTTTATTGTTTACAAAGGTCTTTCCTTGCAACATAAGATATAGTAGTTCAAGTATCATTTTATAGATGATGAAATTCAAGTTCAAATTTAAACTCGAGTCTACCTGACTCCAGGTTTGGCACTTGATCCCCTGAGCCAGCTGGTTGACTCTGGTTATATTTGATGTACAAATATTAGCACTAGAAGAAAAAATAGAGTTACTGAAAGAATCTTCTCTAATGGTGAGGGGGGATGAAGGGAGGGAAACTGAGTATCAATATTTTAAATGTTAAAAACACAAACAAGTAATTTTTTATGTGTATTTCCCTTTGACCCCAGCTTCTAATTGAAAACATAAATAGTTTCAAGAAGGTTTGGATCAAGGATTTCAGCCCATTGTCTGGAAAGAATATATAATCTGACCAGCAGATTTTCTTTGTGAAGAAAAACAATGCTTTAGATAGCTTTATCTAAATATAGATTTAGTAGAGATAAAGATTAGTGATATGAAGGAAAGGAGCATTTAATTTGTATCCCAAAGTACTCATTTGGATAAAAGAATGGATCATAGAGCCAAAATTTTTTTTCAAAAGAAAAGGGTGTCTAACATATATATATATACATATATATATATTTGTGTATAGACTATAATATATACAGCCTATATATTATAATATATGTAAAATATAATGTATAATAATAGATCATAATTCTTTTATGTCTAAGATATTTAGTTATATTTCTAATGTTTTCATGTTTGTCAATAATGTTTGACCTCTTCAATAAAACATCCATGTCATGGAATTCTACAATGAACCTTTGTTGGAGAATAGATTAATAGCAGATAGAGTGGTAACTATGTGGTACAGTGGTTAGAGTGCTGGGCTTGGAGTCAGAAGTTTAAATCCAACCTCAGGTGAAAAATGACCGAATAGTAGTAGACAGAGGATGGGCTTGAAATCAGGAAGAACTGGATTCAAAGCTCACTTCTGAGACTTACAAGCTATGTCACCCCGTACAAAACCATTAACATCTTTGAACTTCAGTTTCTTCATCTGTAAAATGGAGAAAATAACATTTGTAATACCTACTTTGTTGTGAGGACCAGATGAAATAATAGAAAGAGAAAGCATTTCCTTCCAGTGAGAGCTAAAAGTGTGGCCCCAGTGGAATGTAGGTTTATTTATCAAGAAAAAAGGATAACTGTATACAGAAATGATTAACACATGGATACATGGAGATGCTCAAAGAGTAGATTAGAGGAACATGGGATCATAGATCTAGAATTGTAAGTGATCCTAGAAGCTATCAATAATCACATTAATAATAGCTAGCATTTATATAATGCTTTAAGGTTTTCAAAGTGCTTTATCTCATGGGTCATCCAAATGGCTCAGTGAAGTTGAGATGACCTGGTTTCAAATCTGGCTTCAGACACTTCCTAACTGTATAACCCTGGGCAAGTCACTTAATCCTTGCTCTTTGGTCCTACAGTTGTTATGAAGAAAGAAAATAAGGGTTTATGAATATGTAAATAAATAATAGACAAATATTATCTCATTTTATCATCATAACAGACACAGACATATGTGCTATAATTTTTCCCCTTTTTATTGTTTTTGTTCAGTTATTTCAGTAGTGTTCTGACTTCATGACTCTGGGGTTTTCTTGGCATGGATCCTGGGATAGTTCATCATTTTCTTCTCCAGTTCATTTTATGTATGAAGAAACTGAGGCAAACAGGGTTAAGTGACTTCCCTAAGGTCACACCAGCTAGTAAGTGTCTGACACCAGATTTGAACTCAGGAAGATGAGTCTTCCTGACTCCAAGACACCTAGCACTCTCTCCACTGCACCACCTAGATACCTAATGCCCATTTTATAGATGAAGAAACTCGGGCACGGAAAAGTTAAGCTACTTACCTGGGGTCACATAGCTAGGTAGCATCTGTGACAAAATTTGAACTCAGGTCTAGTGCTTTATTCACTACGCCACCTAGATGTTTCAACCCCTTCATTTTATAGATTTGTTAACCAAAGTCTAGATAAGTTAATTGATTTGTCAGTTCCCCCATAGGTAGCATGATTTGAACCCAAGTCCTCTGATTCCAGAGCTAGTATTCTTCCTATTATGCTCTATAGGCCATGTTTTATTTTTAAATTTGAGAATCAACTTCATAAAATGGGCTACAGAAGTCCTATTAATAGGAAAACAACTGGGGTTTCTTTGTTAGCTATGGTAATCTTCAGAGGTAATCTTTGTTAGCTATGGTAAACTATAACAAGGATAAATGTCTGGTTTTCCCCCAAGATAGCTAGAGCTGAATTTGACTCAGGAAATTGTGGATTCCCTAAGGCTGACTGCATAAGTACAGACTCATGCCTTCACTTTGACTATAGAGTGTCTGTCATGTACGTATGTGGAGAGGGTTAGCAAAGGTTTGACTAAATAGCTCAAATCTAATCCAAATGCCTCCAAACATTTAATTCAAACTGTCAGAAAGGACCATTTATAATGTGGAAAAGATAGCATTTGGAGTCTGAATTTGGCAGTCTGCTCAGCCACCTTTGAATAGACCTTCCAGATGATGGTTTTGGTCACAGAGTTCACAGAGGTGTTAAGTACAAAAGCATTCCTGTAAAGGGAAGCTTTTTCTTGTCC
Source organism: Monodelphis domestica (assembly GCF_027887165.1). NCBI lineage: Eukaryota > Metazoa > Chordata > Mammalia > Didelphimorphia > Didelphidae > Monodelphis > Monodelphis domestica. The sequence goes on along the minus strand of NC_077228.1, from coordinate 130,533,372 downwards.
CTCCCTCTTGGAATGCATATTTGAAAATTACGGTTTTGCTAAAAATTGAAGGAAGCCTGAAAAGGGAGACAACAAGACAATCCTTAGGCCAAATTTCCCAAGCCCTGACTCAGGCACAATACAGGAAGCCATGCTTTTCTATAATTCTCCTTCACTAAGATGTTAGGTTGAAGAGCAAAGACCTATGAATTTATAAACAGAACCTCTTTTAGAGATACTCCCATTGCATAAAACCATCTAATTTGTGCTTGGCAGGCTAAGAAAAGTATAACGCTTCATTTCTGGGCACCACATTTTAGGAAAAACATTGAGAAACTGGAAAAGGTCCAAAGACTGGTAACCAGGATTATGCAAGGACCATAAGAGAATCAGTTGATGCAAGAAGATGTTTGGTCTAAAGAGAAGATTTGGAGAAGAGTATGATGGCTGACTTGAAGTATGTGAAAAAAGGAAATAGACTTTTTTTGCTTGAACTAGGAGAGATGTTTGGAAATGCCAAAGACTCAGATCTACATTTATAATGGAAAAGTTGCTAATAGTGAAAGTTGTTTAAAGTCAATAAATTAGCTTGGGTTATAATGGGCTCCTTCTCAACCTCTGGGAAGAGTAGATGGTTGCATCCATTTGTGCAGAATGTTTTGTAAGGAATCTTCTATCAGGTACAGATTAGACTAAAAGTTACTTCCAAATTAAAAAATTCATAAGTCTGGATTCCACCTATTATGTAAGTCATTGTGAATTCTTAGCAAAGCTTAGCAGTTCTAGCTTCCTGCCATTCTTGATAAAATAATCTACAAATGTTTGGCCAAGGCTTAATAAACATACATGGATAGGGATGTCTACATTACCAATAATTCATGATTTTATACAGATCTTTTAACTCACAAAAGGATTTCTATTAGTGCATGAATTACTTGTCACAGGAAATAATTTTGACATGGGTTCATTTTGTGACAGCAATAGCAAAGTAGAGAACATTGGACCTGAATTCAAGACATCCTGAATTAAAATCCTGACTTAGACAATTATTAGGTACATGATCCTGGGCAAGTTACTTAACTTCTTGTCTCAGTTTCCCCAATTGGGAATATATAATAATTACATATATAATAATGAGGATGTTGGTAGCACAAATTTTCCAGGATAATTATGAGAACCAAATAAGATAATATTTATAAAGCTCTTAGCCATAGTGATTCTCACAGAGTAGGCACTATATAAATAATTCCCTCTTTTCTTCCCTCCCATGTGTGTGCTATAGTAATACTAGTCTGACACAGAAAATAAGAATTTTGACTATATGGATCTAAATGGAACTGCTTTTCTCACCTTTAGTTAATCCTGCTTGTTAATGCCAATGTTTTGTGCCACACAGATGTAATTACCTTGCATCTTTTGATGTTTTTAATTCTGTACTTTTAAGGACTATGCAACCATGCAAAAGGTATCACTTTTAAAGAGTATAGTTCTGGACTATGTAAATGGTTCAGTGGATAGAGAGAGCCAGGCCTGGAGAGGGGAGGTCCTGGGTTCAAATCTTGCCTCAGGCACTTCCTAGCTATGTGACTCTGTACAAGTCACGTAGTAGGAGTTGCTATCCTTTACTGCTTTTCTACCTTGGAAACTTTGGTATCAATTCTAAGGTAGAAAGGAAGGTGGTGTTTTTTTTTTTTTAAGAGCACATTTTGACAACTACTAGAGATTCCACAGCAGTTGCTAGGATGAGGAAGTCATGTATTTTAGGAACCATTTTAGCCCATAATGAAACAAGATTGATCATTCAAAAGACCAATGGAAAGTGTGGTCAGAAAGCAGTGCTAAGAACTGACAAACTACTGGTGAAAACAACCTAATTAATCTTGGTGGGAGGTGGGGAAGAAATTTTTAGAACAAATTCATGGTGGAGATTATTATTGGTTCTTCTGAAGAGTGGAATAGTACTCTTCAAGTAGAAAAAACAGTGAGAAGACCAGTTTTTTTAATCAAACTGATGTTGTGAAGAAAAAATATTTGACATGAAGATGACGATACCAAGATGAAATTACTAAAAACTGGAAAATGGTCCCTTTTATTGATGATAATCCATTTTTTCAGTGAAAGATATTATAAAATTATTGTCAAAACAAGTTCCTATGAGAATGAAAAGGCTGAGCATTTTCACTAAACTATAAAACATTCTCAATATTTCTAAATGGAAACGGAAATTTGTAACACAAGCTTGTGTCACATCACACATCATAGTAGCTGAAAATTTTCATCTAGAAGGTAGAAATAAATATGCTGCCATGGCCTGGGAACTTGCCAGTTTAAACTTCATTGTAGACCTACAGGCTATGATCAAGGGTTTGTCATTGTTGTTAAGTTGTTTAGTTGTAACAATCACATCCAACTCTTTGTGATTTCATTTGGGGTTATTTAGGCAAAGGAACTGGACTGGTTTACGATTTCCTTTTCCAGCTCATTTTACAGATGAGGAACTGAGGCAAACAGGGTAAATGGATTGCCCAGGATGACACAGTTAGTGTCTGAGATGGAATTTGAACTTGGGAAGATTAGTCTTATTAAGACTAATTCAGGTCCTGCATTTTATCTACTGCATCACCAAGCTGCTGATAATCAAGACTAGTCTCAGAAAAATTTACTGCTTGTCAAAATGTATGATAAAAAATGTGACAAATGTGTTGTTTCATGAATTAAAGGACATGTATCAAAAGTATGTTATCTCAATACCAAATTATGTATAATAATTGATTGCCACCAAAGGATAATGTATTGCACATTAATTTTGTAAATATGAATATGTTGTCAGATTTGTTTTATACTATTCCATATTAATATATTTAATTATCTTATTTTATCCCAGTTAATCTGTAAGCCATTGCACAGACTATATCCTATTTGAGCTAAAAAATAACCCTTTTAGGTAGGTAGTACATAGAAGTTTTATTTTTCTCATTTTGAGGATGAGAAATGTTAGTTTCAAAAAGTTGGTCAAGTTCATATCACTATTCATTAAGTAATGCAAGTTCTAGCTAGGTCTTCTTACTCCAATTCCAGTGTTCTTTCCCTATACCATATCAACAAACTCTCCCCAAACAAAAGACTCCCTGCAAATGTCCCATCATCTGTTTTGTTTTGTTTTTAGCTCCTTCATTTACATAAAGAAGTTAGAACACATAGAAACAGGGAGCAAGGATAAGAGTGAGAGGATGTCTCAATCTAAAATCTTCTGCTATGTCCTTTTATTTGGTCTATTTGAAAAAAAGGATACTATAAAAATATTTATGGAGAATTTTAAGGGTGATACCTTATTTTCTAAAATGTATGTACCCTGCGGTCAGCTTGGTAGCTCAATGGACTGAGAGTTAGGCCCAGAGATGGGAGTTCCTGGGTTCAAATATGACCTCTGACACTTCCTAGTTGTGTGACCCTGGGAAAGTCACTTAACCTCCATTGCTTAACTCTTACTTCACTTCTGCTTTGGAACCAATTCCAAGAGGGAAGGGAAGGGTTTTTAAAAATAAATTAATTAATTAATTAAAAATAATTAAATATATGTTCCCTGGAACATTATTCTAACAATATACCTTTTAAAAGAATTCAGAATATGTTAGGATCTAATCCAAGGGATGAAATGACCTCCTAAGACTCACCTATAACATAGTCTTACACATTGGATCTCAGGAATAATGTTAATAGTGAGATTTCAGTGCATTTTCCCCTCAATAATATCTAAGTATCCCACTTATCCTACTTCAGATAAGCTTATACAATCCATGAAAGGCACTTAATTATTCAACACTACTCTTCTCACAATGCATTTGGAGGATTTAAGGTACAAAGTCCATCCCAAGGTCATGAAGGTTAGGTTTGGCTTTGGTATTAGACCCCAAGACTTCTTTGGCCTTCTACGCTTGTGCATTTGTATTACTTCAACCATATGTGCTAGCAGATAAGATTGATGACCTCCTTGTTTCTGCAGGAAGTTGCATCTGTGGTAAAAGCCCGGAAAAAAAAAGATTTTGAAGTGTTGTGGGATTTATTGGACTCTGAGTACATTTCCTTTTTGTAGAGGGCCTGAGTCCAAACCCATTGTCCCAATGAAAGACCACATTAGGAGAACTGAATCTTTTCTAAAATGAAGTTTGAGATCTTCTCTGCTGACTAGGGTTCTAGACATTGTCAATCACCATAAACCACTGACATTAAAAAATGAAAAACAAAATTTTAAAGTATATACTTTGAATTCTTTTTTTTCCAGTCAAGACAGGTTTACATTCATACATCTGTCCAAACCAAGGCCCTCTGCAATCACTAGTATATATTTGGAAGGTAGTTGGTGAGGTTAGGATCATCAATAGGATGACCAAAGACATTAATCACTTTGCACCTCAGTTTCCCCAAATGCATCAATAGGACCACATGGAGGTTCAGATTCCCAAACTTGGTCCCAATAGCATTCGTTGACATTCAGAGTTGAAGGAGACTTCAGAAGTCATCTAACTTACCCTCTTCATTTTGAGAATGTGGAAATTGAGATTCAGTGAAATTAACTAACTTGTCCTAAAGTAGTTGTGGGACTGGAGCTAAAACTCAGTACTTATGACTCCTTTGCCTTCTTTTTTTTCTATTGCATCATGATGGGCTGACTCACAAAGACACTTGATGATATGCAGCACCTTTGGGGATATTAGGTTACATTTCCTTGTATAGAATATAAATTCCATTAATGAAGAAGACTAAAACCTCCAGAAGGACTTTCACATTCATCACCTCACTCAGTCCTGACAGCAGTTTCATAAAGTAGACAAAATGAGAACTTATCATTTCTACTCCAAATAGGAGATTGTTAGATCATAGATTTAGAACTAGAACAGAGACTGACTTTTATCTAACCTAATCCTCATATTTTACTGCTGAAGAAATTGACATTCACAGAGGAGAGGAGACCTATACAAAAGCATAAAGATAATAATGGACAGACCCATGATTCATTCTGAAGTCTTGAATCCAAATCCAAGGCATGTTCTCCTAAGTCTTTTTAATGCTGTTCACCTTCAGTATCCATCCACTCCATTTCTGAGTCCCATATTCTCCTATACCAGGGAAGGAAAATGATCCCGAAAAGATTGCTAGGGTAGAAATGACATGGGGAATAGACCATTATGCATCTTAGAATCTGTGCTAGGGAAGAAGAATGTTTGGCATAATCTACCTGGTTCCCATATTTGGGGAGATAAGGCTTGAAAGAGTTCAAAGAAAGTATGATATTCTATAGGGGTCATCAGTCCAAAACAGAGGCTCTCAAGAAATTTGAAGAGACATACTAAGAACAATTCCTTCAAGGTAGAAAAGGGAGTGTCTAAAATTATTAACATGAATATAAAAGGAATTCAAATTAATTTAGAGTTTTCAAAGGCAGATATAGAGTCAGCTAGGTGACTCAGTGGATTGAGAGTCAGGCCTAGCAATGAAAGTCCTGGGTTCAAATCTGATCTCCAATACCCCTTAGCTGTACAGCCCCGAGCAAGTCATTTAACCCCAAATGCCTACCTCTTACTACTCTTCTGCCTCAGAATCAATTCTTAGTATTGATTCTAAGATGGAAGATAAGGTTTTTTTTTTAATTCATATATAGTCAATAGAAATAAAGGAAGGTAAAGAGAGGGATATAACAGGAGAACAGAGTCCTAGGAAGAGAGTGTCAAGAAACTTAAAGTTCAAAATGAGCTGGAAATGAAAAGAAATGCAAAGAATAAAATACTCTGAGGATTATTAAGCTTTGTAAAAACAGAGAAAATGAGGATAAGAGAAAGGAGATAGCTGCTGGGAATGTATAAGAAAATTGTCTCATCAATTACTATAATAGCTTCCCAAATAGTTCCCCTGCTTCAAGTCTCTTACTATTCTGGCCCATCCTCCACAGGGCTGACAATGTAATTTTCCTTAAGCAAAAGTCAAATCATGTAACTTCCCTAATCAACCAACTCCACTGGCTTCTTAATTGTCTCTAGAATAAAATAGCAGCTCCAACAACTTGTTGTTCAGTCTTGTCTAGCTCTTCATGACCTCATATAAAGTTTTCTTGGCAGACATCCTGGAGTGATTTGCCATTTCCTTCTCCAGTTCATTTTACAGATGAGGAAACTGAAGCAAACAGGGTTAAGTGACTTGCCCAGGGTCACACAACTAGTAAGTGTTTGAGGCTGTATTTGAACTCAAGAAGAGTCTTCCTGATTCCAAGTCCAGTGCTCCATCCACTGAGCCTCTTAGCTGCCCCTACTCCACTGTTTAGCTGGCTCCAAACTATCTTTCCAGCCTCATTGGATATTACACTCCCTGTGTGAGTTACTCTGTCTTTATTCCATGTTCAGAATGAACTCCTTCATACCTATGAGTTTTAGAGTCCTTCTAGGAATCTCAGTGATTTGCAAGTTCAATATAAGACAACAGTATTCTATAGCAATTAAGTAAAGTAATATAATCATAGACTAAACTGAAAGACAAAGTGCCCAGAACATTTGGAATTTAGCATTCAACCTTGGACCATTTTAGGACAAATCTTGATAATGAGAGCATATCCTGAAAAACTCAATTAGAGTCTTGAGAGAACTAGAGAGAATGCCAAAGAAATAAATGGTGATATTTAACCCAAGGACATGATTTCTGTCTTTAAGTATCTGAAGAATTTCCAGGTACATGCATACCAAAAATAATCTGCTTGGTCTCAGAAGGTGGAACAAGGATACAAGGAACAAGAATAATGGGAGAAATTTGCAAATTTAGGCTTTTAGGGGAAAATTCTCAAATAATTTCTTATCCAAAAATAGTATGAACTCTCTTAGGAGGAAATAATTTCCTATCTCTTGAAAGATCTTAAATCAAAGGTTCCTTATCTGCACAACGTCTAGAACTCATCCAGGGTAGTGACTTTATTTTCTAGAGAGAACATGGAAAATGACCCATTCCTTCCTCTCTTAACTCAGGACCTACCATTGGTATTACCTTCCCCCCATTCTATCTCCTCATACCACACTTCTATAACTAAAACACCCCCATGTTTTTTTTTTTACTCCAATGACCCTGTAGTAAAATGCTCAGCACTGAACATGTTTTTCCCCTCAGGAAAAGTAGAAATCTCAATTCACTTTTTTATGTAGCTAAGGGAGCATATTATCATATATGTACTTTTTTCATTTCAACCAAGATTTAAGTTCTAAGTGGGGAAATAAAGAAGGGACTAGAGACTAGAATTAGAGAAAGAAATCCTATTTATTTCCCCTTTGTTGCTAGTAGAATTAAAAAAAAAAAACTTCAGATATCACAAAATGGGGGTGTTTGCTTAAGGAACAGGAAGATAGCAGAGAATATGTTAGACTATATTCTCTTCCCCGGTGCTCAAGAGGAAGGAGAAAAGCACTGGTTACTAACAACAGATGGTGGCAGTGGAAGCAGAAGCAATCCTTGGCAGCAGAGTAAATATGATTATAGCCAGAAGGGACCTCAGAGGCCCTTGAGTCCAACTCCATCATCCCCAAAGAAGTTGAGTGACTTGCCAGATAATGAGCATCATCAGTTGGATATGATAATATGTGCTCTTATTCCAAAGAAAGTGATTTTGTCTGATGGTCATCCTCATGGAGATTAGCATCTTCAAACTCTTCTAAACTCTTCTGGGCTGGCCAAAAATAAAGAGCAATTATTGTTGTTGTTGTTGAGACATTTCAGTTGTATCCAACTGTCTGTGACTCCATTTGGGATTTTCTTGGCAAATATACGGAAGTGGTTTGCCATGTCCTATTCTTGCTCATTTTACAGATGAGGAACTGGGATAGTCAAGTTAAATGACTTGCCCAGGGTCACATAGATAGTAAGTATTCAAGGCTAGATTTGAACTCAAGAGGATGAGTCTTCTTGACTCTAGATCCAGCTCTCTATCCACTGAACCACCAAGCTGCCCACTGAAAATGGGCATACTAAACCACTAACAGACATCTCTCTACCTTGGCAAGACTTACCAGGTTGTGTGGTCACCTGGTACAGCCTTTCAGAATTGAGGCTAGGGTCATCTCCATGATAAGGGCTCAGAGTACTCTTTCTAATATTGCCAGACGGTTCCTTATAGGTTCCTTTTTAAAATTTATTTATTTGATTGTTTGTTATATTAAAGGTCCAGATTCCTTTTTTAAAATCTTTTATAATGTTAACTGGGCAAATATCAATAAACATGATAATTTCTGTATACAAAGATGATCTAAAGAAGGGAGGATTTCATAAGCAGCTAAGGGAAATAGAGAATAAAGCACTCAACTTTGAATCTGGAAGACCTTGGTTCAAATCCTAACTATACCACTTAACTATGTGACCCTAGGAAATTCATGTGATATTTATTTGCCTCTGTTTTCTTATCTATAAAATGGATATAATAGTACCAACTCATATGATTGTTCTGTATGAATGAAATGAGTTAAGATATATGTCATACTCCTACTTAATAAACTCTAGTGATTTTCTTTTGCCTCCAGGATCAATGTCTCTGTTTAGCATTTGAAGCCTTTCATAATCTAGCCCCTTACTATCTTTTTTTTCCAAACTACTTATGCCTACTTTCCCCAAGATCCTCTTTAGTCCAATGACACTGGCTTCCTTGCTGGTCCACAAACAAGACACTCCATATTCAGATTCCAAACATTTTTATTGGTCATCCCCTATTCCTGGAAATTTCTTTTCATCTCTGCCTACTTACCTCCCTCATTTCCATTGATTCCTAACTAAAATTCCATTTTCTATGGGAAGATTTTCCTAATCCCTATTAATTTTATCTCCATCTCTCTTATTTCCTATTCATCCTGTATATAGATATACATATTTGTCTGCTTGTTGTCTCCCAGATTAGATTATAAATTCCTTAAGGGTAAGGGATTGTCTTTTACCTCTTTTTGTTTCTCTAGTGCTAGCATTTAGTAGGTGCTTAAGTAATATTTCTTGACTGATATATCACATATATGTATATATGATATTTTTCAAACCTTAAATGTTAAATAAAGGTTAATTATTATCATTATTATCTTATGATGATTCTATGCATCTCTATAAGGGCCAGTTTATTTTTAGAGAAAAGTATTTTTTAACATAGTATTGTCAATTCTTCCCTGTTTCTCTGTGTCCTCTTTTATCCTAGAAGTGTGCTATGGACCAATCAATTTAAGGATCCAAATAAACAATTACTTTACTAAAAACATCAGTGATCCCCTCATCCTCCAGGTAAAAGAAGCCAACAAGGACTATCCATAACACTTAGTAAGCCTTTTCCTCAATTGAAAGAGTGATCTTATACATCACTTCCCTAAGGACCCATAGCTGGGGTTTCAGGTCAATCCACTTGGAGGCCAAGTTCATTTGGACTGTCCAGTTGACAGCCTCTTGGCTCACTAAAATGAAATTAAGGGAGAATAAGGAAGAGAGCCAACTCAAATTGTCCCTAGTCCACACCACAGTACAATAGGCCCCCAGAGAATGGGGAAACTCAAACTCTCAAGCTTTCTCAGGCCTATATCAAAGTGTTCTGGCCCATAACATCTCCTGAACTGCCACTATTCCCTTCATATTTTTAATAAATATTACTTTGACACTCTTCCTTTTTTTGTACTTTGGTATCACTATCATTATCGCCATCCCATTTACCCTCCCTCTTCACAATAAAATAAAAGCTCTCTCTTGTAACAAATAAATATAGTCAAGCAAACAAGCCAACACATAAGAGATATCTCAATGACTCCTTTAAAACTGAATCTCCTTCCTCACTCTCAGCCGTAATGCCTCTTCAGTGTACTCAGAAACCGACATGACCACAGCTACCCTGCTTATTACCACATTATTGGAACTGGAGTGCCTCAGGGATCTCTCCCTGTCCCTGATCCTTTCAACATTTTTATTCATGAACTGGATAAAGCCATAGCTGGAATGATCATCAACTTCACAGATGACATGAAGCTGGAAGTCATAGTCAACACATTTCATGATATAGTCAAGATGCAAAAAACTGGCTAGAATATAGAGCCAAGATTATTAAAATAAAATTTGACCGAAACAAAGGAAAAATTCTACACCTGGATTAAAAAAATAAAATTTACAGAAACAGGATGAAGGAGGTCAAAGTAGATAACAGTTCCTATGAAAAAGACTTGTGAGGCGGATGGGCAGGGGGAATAGACTTCAAGCTTAACATGAGCCAATGGTATGACTCATATTAACATAGAAACCCATACTTTAAACTCTCTTTTGACTCAAGCAAAAATTGAATTTAAGTGAGACAGAGCTGTGAGAAGGCTTCAGCCTTACTCTCCTTTCCAGAGTCATCAAAGTCCAGTGGCAAGACAAAAGCCAAGATGACTGGTGGTACCTGGGATACAGGAGATGACCTTGGCATCTTAGATATCTGACCAAGCTCTATGTGTTCCACTACCTTCATGGTCTATTGGCACAAAGCCTTCACATCTACTTGTCTCGCTAAGGAAGTCTTCATCTTCTTGGGGTAGAAATTTCCCTATTTCATCAATGGGTTTGAAATCATAGGCTACCCTCAACCTGGTTTAGCGCCTTTATGGAGATGATTTTACCAGGATATGATCACTAGGCATGCTACAGCATTTTGGAGCCACAATTGGGTGGACATCAAAGATGGGTGAACAGCCCTCACACCAGAGGTGCTAGGACTCCATGAAAACCCCATATACTGCTACTATCAAATATATATCAAACCAAAGAAGCTAATAATATCCTAGGTTGCAATGAGAGGCATTTCTAATTGATACATCAATAAACACCTTTTAAGATCTTACTATGTCACATTAGAGGCAACATGGTATTGTATACAGTATAGATAGAGAGCAAACCTTGAAGCCTGGAAAAACGTGTTGGGGTCTTGCCTGACCTACAAATTGACTGCATGAGCCTATACAAATTCCTTTCCTTTTTAATGTTCTAGGCAATTCTCTAAGATAAAAATTTAAGAAGGTACCAGTCTGCGTTGATTAAAGGAGTTTCTTCATCAGAGAATTCAAAAGACCAGTGACATCAAATTCAAACAGAAACAGGGGCCCCTGAACAATGCCTAAAGATCTCTTCCAACCACATACTGACAGTTTTAAGATCTGTTATCTATGTTTTATTGCATTTTTATTTATTTTGTTAAACATTTATTTCTTTCTGATTCAGGTAGCCTTAGGCTGTGTATTTTATACTTCTGTTCTAGACCAAGGAAACCACAGATCCCATCACTATTTCTACTATGTCCCAAAACAAAAGTGGTAAGAGTTCCATTGTCCTCTGCTCTGGTCAAGTCCTATCTATAATGAGAGGTGTAGTTCTGAAAGCCATATTTTGGGAAGGGAATAAATCAAAGAAGCATAGATTACAGCTGAGAGAAATCTTAATTAGAAGATGACAACTAGGATAGTCGGTGGTTTGGAGGACATGCCATATAAAAATCAACTCCAGTATCTAGAGCTATTTAGCCTGGGGAAGGAAAGACTATGGTGGGGGTTGGAGGTGGGAAGGAAGAAAGAAGAGGAAGGAAAAGATACATTATAGCCATCTTCAAGTGTTTTTCCAGGACTATCATGTGGAAAATAGATTAGACATATTCTGCTTGTCCCCAGAGGGAAGAACTAGAAACAAGTTACAAAGTTACAAAGATTCAGATTAAATCCACTATTTAAGAGAAAATCTGCTAACAATTGAAGTCCTTCCACAGTAAAATGGAGTGAGATCCATTGCTTAAGGGAGAGATTCAAGTGAAAGCTTTAGGATGGCCACTGGTGAGCAATATTGAGAGGCTTTTTGCTAAAGTGCTCATTGGATTAGATAGGGATCTATGAAATCCTGTAGTGTTGTATTCTCTCTGAATTATAGTCTGTCCTTTCAGGTCAAGGTTATTTGACTCTGTCTGTAATTTTATATGTTTTTCACAAGTCTAGTGAGAATGTCTGCATCTCTCTGCAGACCACGTCAATAAAATAAGAGGCATGAAACAATCTAAATTTAGGTACAGATTTAGTGTGATACCAGTCATATTGCCATGGAGTACTTTTTAGAATTAAGCAAAATAATAACATCTGAAGGACCATAAGGCAAACATTACATATATATATATATATATATATATATATGAAATAATAAACACTAGCTAGTATTTATATCATATTTTAAGATTTGAAAAGTGTTCTACAAATATTATCTCATGTCATTTAAAAAAATCCTGAGAAGTAGGTGCTATTTTTATTCCCATTTTATAGAAGAGGAAACTGAGACTAAATGATTCATCCAGGGTCATAGAACTAGTAAATTTCTGAGGCCAGATTTGAGCTCAGGTCTTAACTGACTCAAAGTCCAATGATTTTTCTATTTTACCACAAAGACAAAAGTAGGCTTAGAACATCCTATCCCAAATGAACAAGTGGCCCTAACATTAAAAGTCACACAAAAAAACCCTAAAAGAATATGATAAATGCACTTTTTAATGTATACATGGGGGAAATCATAACAAATGACAAGAGAAATCATAAAAGGAAATCATGAGAGACACAGATATTAAAAAAAAAACACACACACAACCATTCTATCTTAGAATTAGTACTAAATATTGACTCCAAGGCAAAAGGGTAGTAAAAACTAGGCAACTAGAGTTAAGTGACTTGACCAGGGTCACACAACTAGGAAGTGTCTATGGCTAGATTTTAATGCAGCATCTCCCATCTCCAGATCTGAGTCTCTCTGAGCCATTGAGCCACCTAGTTGTCCTCTCAAATAGAAATTTTTGAGCAAACTTTCCCAGTCACATCTCCACTGTGAGTGTCTTGCCTCTGAAATTACCTTCCATTTACACTGTATACATCTTGTATGAGCATTATTTGCATGTTGTCTTCCCCAATAGAATTTGAGCCCCTTGAAAGCAGTGTCTATGCCTTTTTTGTATTCCCAGCTTAGCAAGTACCTGATACATAGTAAATACTTAATAAATGCTTGTTGACTAACTGACCTTCTGAAACCATCAAAATGCATTAATAAATAAGTAAAATGAGAAAAAGAAGAGAAATTGAGAAGAGAATCTTCATATCAAATAACTTGATAAAGATCCGGTATCCAAAATAATCTGCATAAAAAATTGCTGAAATTACATAAAAGCAAAAGGCATTGAGGCAGCTAGGTAGCACAGTATATAGAATTCCATTCTTGGAACTCAGGAGGACTTGAGTTCAAATTTGACATTAGACACTTCCTACCTGTGAGACCTTGGGTGAGTCACTTAGCCCCAATTACCTAGCCTTTAGGCCTCTTCTGCCTTAGAATCAACACTTAGTATAGGCTGAATATAAGGGTTTACTTAAAAAAAAAAAACATTTCCCAATAAATAAGCGGCCAAAGTAAATGAACAAATAGATTCAAGTGATTAACAAACATGAAAAATTATCCAGATCACTAAGTATGAGACAAACAAATTGAAACAAGTCTGAGTTTTTATTTCAGATGAGGCAAAATATTAAAGGTCATAAAAGAGAGAAACAGTCAACAGTTGAATGGCTACAGAAAGACAAGTCTGCTAATATCCCATTGGTGTAGTTACTAATTGGTCCATTCAGGAAAACAATTTGAAATTATACTAGAAAAGTGAATTTTTAAAAAGTCATATCCATTGACCCAGAGTAACTTTTACTGGACATGTAACCCAAGGAAGTCAAAGACAGAGAGAAACATTCATCCATATAAAAATATTGATACAAACACCATTTGTGTTAGCAAAAAATTCAAAATAAAGTGGGGAATGGCTGAATGACTCATGATATGAATGTAATGTAATGGGATATTGGTGTGCCTTAACAAATGACAAACATGAAGAATTTAGAAAAACTTGAGAAGACTTTTGTGAATTGATACAGAGTGAAGAAAGCAGAACCAAGATAATAAATAATAGACGCAATGACCAATATAATTTTTAGGAGAATAAGATTAAAAAAATTGTAACTCATGGAAATCTAATGACTATCCTTGACCCCTGAAGAGTGATTATGGAAATTCTTTTCTCTCTACTCTCAATAGAAAAACAGTAGTCTATAGATAGGGAAGCACATGATGTCCATGAACAATGTGTCAGATTTAATTTATCCAAACTTCTTTGCCATAAGAGGAAGTTTTCTTTACATATATTATTGGGGGAAATGTGAAAAAATTTTCAAAGGCATTATATATTGTTCCTAGAAATTATGAATATAGGTGTGAATTGAGAGTAAGTTCAGGACATCCATGCATTAATTCATACATCAGACCACATCCTTGCATCAAAGAAAAATGGTCCACATAGGTGACTCTTTCTTCCTTGCATGGTTCCTTGCCACATGCCAACAGATTTTGCATGACTTGCCATAGTTTTAGTAATGTGAGAATGGAGTTCAATAGGTCTTAGGAACTCTACGTGAAACTTCTGAAGGCTAGGCTGGGTGTCTGTAGCTGTTTGATCATTATAGTCATATCCAACATTTCTTGACTCCATTTGGAGTTTTCTTAACAACAATACTGAAATTGTTCATCATTTGCTTCTCCAGCTCATTTCACAGATGAGGAAAATGAGGCAGATATGGCTAAGTGGCTTGACCAGGATCATGCAAGCTAGTAAGGGTCTGAGGCCAAATTTGAACGCATGTGTTCCTGATTCTAGGACCAGAACGCTATGCACTGCCAGAACTCTATACCCCAGATTGGTTGAGGAAATGTCTGTTGAAGAATCCAGAAAAATAAGGGTGGCGATGGTAACCAACAGGAAGATGTCTGCTAAGTAACACCAGATAAACACATTTGAAACCATTAGATTTAGTTTCTGTTTAGGTTCTGCCTCCCAAAGTTGTCTTCCTCTAAACTTCTTAAATTCCAACACCTTGAGAATTTGTGAAAGCCATGCTCCAAAATTATGAGTCCCTCGCCATTATATTGCATTAGAATTATACTCCCTGGTCACAATCTTATGAAAAATAATGACTCCCTAGTCATTTAAGTAGATAAAATACACACACCCTCTATAATATTCAGACTCCCACTTTGACGGCTGCAATTTGTAGAGTTTTGTAATTTATAAGGTGCCCACCCTCCACCATTATTTGGTAAAATATATACTCTGTAAGAATGATTTTTTAAATACAAAATAGCTCCCTTGGCTTCAAAAGTCATATCATATAACATTTGCTCTTCTAAGTATCAATCTTTACTGTTTCTGTAAGACAATCAAACCTGGTAGTTTACCACCAAATATGGGCTGTGTTTTTATTTATAGGATGGCTAGATTTTTTTTAATTTTAAACTCTGCATATAAATATTTCCTCCATTTTTTACATTCATATTTTCACTTTGATATAAATAAGGGAAAAATAATTCTTTGTTTAGACCCGGAGCTAGGAGGTCTTGGATTCAAATTTGACCTCTGACATTTCCTAGTTGTATGACCCTAAGCAAATCACTTAACTTCAACTGCTTAGCCCCTGTTGCTCTTCTTTCTTGAAACCAATACTTAGTATTCATTCTAAGACAGAAAATGAAGGGTTTTTTTAAATAAAAATAAATAAAATTAAAAATTAAATTAAAATAAAATAAAAAAATTAAATTAAATTAAATTAAATTAAAATAAAATAAATAAATAAAATTTTTAAAAAATAAAAACACAAAGCACTTCAGAGAAACATTGGGAAATACAACTGATCTCTTCTGAGTCAACTAGTTAATGGTAAGCTAGAAAAAAACAAAATGGGAGCAAGTAGGTGACTCAGTGGATAGAGTGCCAAAACTGAAGACAGGAGATCTTGGGTTCAAATTTGGTTTCAAACACTTCCTAGTTGTATGTCCCTGGGCTAGTCACTTAACCCCCATTGCCTAGCCTTTATTATTCTTCTACCTTGCAACCAAAATTTAGTATTAATTATACCACAGAAAGTAAGGGTATTTTTAAAAAGGAAGAAAAAAAACACATGGCCTTTGATTTGGAAAAGCAAAAAGGCTCAATTGATATTAAAAATATTTTTTAGGATAGGTTGAATTTGTTACTCCTTAGAAAATTAAGGAAAAGGCTTCACTTTGAAGCATGTAGAATAGGAATATCATCACATGTAATCCTCTGGTCATAGTGACCTGACAGAAATTCTCAAGAGGAATTAGCTGCTGTTTAAAGTACTGAGTCATGTCTCAATTTGGAAACAAACAAAATAAGGGAGATGAGAAGTTCTGTCTTCTCTCTGTCATCCATTAACATTACACCATCTTTCTCTAGGCAATGATCTCCTCCCTCCTTTGCTCTTGTTCTCTACATAGGTTTAGAAACTTCTTTTGTAGTACTTTTGGAAAATCAGATTATTCTGAACTTGAGCCTCTCTGCCTTCATTTTTATAATTTGAAATATTTTTGTTCTTTTTTGGACCCTTCCTTGACATTGACTGTTAGTTTTCTTCTCCTTCAAAAGCAATAATAACAAGAATAAACTTTTATATAACATTTTTAAGGTTGGCAAAATTCTTTATAAATATTTCATTTGATCTTCACAATAACTGGTGTTTGGTAGATGCTATTATTATTCTCAATTTAAAGGCAACAAGCATTCATATAACCCTATTTTACATATCAGGAAATTAAAACTAAGGGAAGTTTACTTGACTTGCTCAGAATCACAAAACTAGGGAGGGTCTGAAGCAGAATTTAAACTCAGTTCTTTCTGATTCCAAGTCCTACATTCTAGACACTGTGCCACCTATCTGCCTTATATATCTGAATTTACTGGGAAAAAAATAGTTGTTCTTTCACGTCATTCCTCCTATACTTGACTTTTGTTTTTATTTTAGGGTGAGAGGGATAGAAAGAAAGGATATAATCCCTGTAGCATAAAATATTTAATGACTTCCCCCATTTACAATTTTTGCATATATGCTTATGCAAAAATTTGTTTATATCTTAAAAAGTATGAATAAATATTTCATGTTAGGCTACTATCTATGAAAAATGGTACAATCTGGAAAGACTTCAGGTATGGCTCAGTGACAAACTATATGCTTATTTTCAGAGGGAAAAGCAAGATAAATTTGGAGAGTCTAATCATCAGTTTGACCACAGTGTGATAAATGTTTTGGCCACAGCAACTCTTGAATATTATCTGTTAAGATAATAGAGGTTTTGCAATCTACATTTGTGGAAAGAGAATCTACAATGACAAAATCAGAGACTCTTAAAATATAAAAGCATATTATGTGTATTTTTATTTGCATATTTTGGGTGATAAATTTAGCTACATTTCTTGTGAGATTATGAGTATCAAGAAAGGATCTAATATGCCTTGGCAACAGGATGATGGGAGGAGGATTCTGAGAAGAGGATGCTTGCAGATGGGGAGAGTGAAGGGCAACCTAGATTATGAGACCAAATCATATAGACTGGCTTTCATACCACCTCCTCACTGGTACCCACAAAATCCATAGCGAGCTCTAAACTCATTATAATATAATACAAATAAAAGTAATCTCAGTCCGGCCACAGAGAATTAGCTCTTGCACAGGCAATATCTGTAGACAGCCTAGATGACCTATGATGCCCCTTCCAACTCTAATATATCCTATGCTACAAGCAGTCATTATAAAGTAATTGGAATATAATTATCCCTTGGGATTCCTGTCCAGCAAATCAGAACACTTTCTATCTTCAGTCCTTATAGGCGGTACTGGATGGGGCCCTAAGAGTCCATTTGGCAAGGACCCAAGATATGTTAGTGAGGCAAGGGTAAATTCTTCAGGACCTAGGGCAGTCCCAAACCACAAATCTATCTCCATTTCCCTTTGTCAGTCAAGTGAACCTCTGCTTTTGGATAACTAATTCCAGATTTTTCTCTCAAGTGTACCTGGCATATGTATACCCATCTAGTCCATATCACTTTGGTGTTTGAGTATATTTACATATGCACACAGACACCCATAAACATTTTATACTAAATATATTTTTGTAAATCACTTAGCAAAAGTCATCAATGTTTCAAGTTTCTAAACAGTGCTCCAAAACAAATAAATGAATGAAGAAATGAAACCTATATATTAAACCTCATTATATGCAAAGCACTATATTAAGTTCAGGACCAAATTCTGTACAACTCACAAATTTAATGGGCTAGATAACACATAAAAGATTGCAGATGAAAATAAGTTGTAAATGTCCAGTAGTCCTTATGGTACAATGGTAAAACAGATGGCAATGCATCTTTAGTATCCTTCCCATGGAATGAAGGCAGATAAGTTTCTAAAACTGAGCCATTAGATAGTACCAAGGACTTTGGTGACAAGAACTTCCTTTTCTGGGTCTTCAATAGTTTTTACCAGGTCTCATCTCCATATGGGTTCCTTGGATGATGGCTGAATAAAACTATAGCTCTATGGTAAAAATATTAAAATTCAAGAATACTCCATAGTCTTTCTAGACCTCTCTGGATTACCTCTAAATCCTCCACAGTCACATTGTAATAGCTCTTGAAGGAATAAGAAGGAAAACAATGGATTTGAGAACACCAAAATACTAGGATTTTTTACCTTGTTCTATCATTTACAAGTCATTTGATCTCTGAATAAATTAATTAACTCATTAGTTTTTTCACCTTTATAGTCATTTATAGAATATGTATATTTATATTCTCATCTTTATAGATATTTATTAGAATATTAATATGTTTATGACCTACCACAGTGAGTTATTAGAAAAATCAAATGAGATAATGGATGAAAAAATATTTTATAAATTTAAAATCACCATTTAAATACCAATTATTATTATTATCTTGGCTCATCAGTCATAGAGCTATAGCAGTGATGGTGAATGTTTTACAGATGGAGTACTAGGCCCTGCCCTCATCTTATCCCCCCAGACTAAGTGCTATGCTAGCTCCCCCAGAGATGGCATGCATTGCTTCTCCCCAACATTGAGTATTGGATGTACCCTGACCCTAGCCTTGCCCCACACAGGGAAGGGAGGAAACACTTCTATTGGGTTGCTGGAAGGAGAGGTGGGTCAAGTGAGAAATGTCCTCAGCAAGTGTAGAGAATGGGAGGGGAGTAGCCTGCTCTCCACTCCCCTCCAGCTCTGCCACCTGTGAGCCATCCACCTTACCCTCTGTGTGCTCCCATTGGACTGCTGTGCAGAGGGGTGGGGATGTGAAAAAATGTCATCAGTAACAATGGAGAGGGAAAGAGGAGCAGCTCTGACCAGGCCCTCTGCCTTTCTAGAAACAAATTCGGAGGGTGGGTATGGGAGAGTGGCTAAGTGCCCACAGAGAATGTTCTATGTGCCATCTTTGGCACCCATGCCATAAGTTCATCATCACTGAGTTATAGTAATTAAAGTACCAAGAGTCCCTCTGCAAAAGATTCACCAATTATATGTATACTCCAAAGAGCATTGTATAGCAAGAGTTTAAGACATTTACTGAACTAACATTATTTTCAACAACCACTGTTTTCCGTAGTCATTCTAAATTTACTTCTGCTCTAGAAAACAACTGACCACTTTGGGTTTTCTCTCTGAATAATAGGAGAACATTTTTACCAAGGGCATTTGTTTCCTTCAGTTATTAGATTTATTCAAATAAGCCCATTACTCACAGACCTCTAGGCTCCAGTTCAAAATTAAATACCACAATTAAATGAAATCCAATGCCCAAAGAATAAAATTTCACATCAGAGAGTGTGGGTGGAGAGAAGCCTATCTGAGGAGGGCAGAGTGAATCAGAAAGGTATATCTCATACCACATGATACACATCAGTAGGTATAAGTACTTTGCTTGACTCAGTAAATTATCTCAAAAGTCTTAAAAGTCTGAGTTTCTATCTAAATTTGGAATATAGCATGTTTCAAATAGGATATAAATTTGATCAAATTCCATCTTTCCTCCTTACTCTGTCTATGTTGTTTCTTCTGAAAGGCAAGAAATGAGTTCTGGAATGAAGAGCCATGACATATAAAGAAAGATATAAGAGATGACTGAAAATAAGAGAAAATGGAGGTGAGATTATTTGTGCATTTCCTCATGAGAAATAATAAGAAAGTGCAAGGATTTGTCCATGAAATGTGTAGCAAGAGGTGAAATTGAACAATAAGGGTCATTCCTTGGAACATGATCAGAGCTATACTTCATAATTCTAATCAACTACATGGGAACTTTAGGGCCTACTTCTGGACATGTAGTGACTCAGCACTGAAAAAGTCTGGGGGCAGCTAGGTGGCTCAATAGATTGAGAGCCCAGAGACGGGAGGTCCTGGGTTCAAATCTGGCCTCAGTCACTTTGTAGTTGTGTGACCCTGGGCAAGTCACTTAACCCCCATTGCCTAGCCCTTACCACTCTTCTGTTGGAAGGTAAGGGTTTTTTCCTTATCACATAATAACAGTAAGTGGTTAGTGGACTACATTAGTTAAAAGAAAAGGTAACTTTTGACTAAACCTTTCTTCCTTCACCTTTCTGGTAGCAACATGTAATTTCGAGACTTTCAGAGAGGGAAGGATTGGCCTTTATCTACTCCAGAACCATAATTTAAGAGAACATAACAGGTGAACTTGGGTCTGGGTTCCTAACTACTTTATTTGCTTTTGTATTTCTTCCTTCCTGATCATGGATAAATGAGTATTTATCCAGAATTGGAGAGGCAGCCTCTTGAGTTCAAAAAGTCTACATGTCCTGGATCCCATTGGATAAGAGCTAAATAGAAGTAGGGGAAGAGTCCTTGGAAATGGCTCTGGCATTCTGATAAAGAATGGTCCAGGTCTAGTTATTTTACAAACAACATACTGTGTATTGTTTGGACCATTCAAACTCCTGGTGAATGGCAAATCTTCATTAGCAATCCTTTATATTCTAATTAGGATTTAAGTATCAACCTACCAACAGATTCCAACAACAGTTTATAATAAAACTATATTCTATTATATTATTTCACTTAATATGTATCATTTAACTTCTGTTCAGAATTTCTTTTGAGTGTAGGAATATATTTCTTGTCCCATAAAAGATCCATACTCTACACTATCTTTTTACTCTACTTTTTTGGGGTAAACTCTAGGCATGAGCCATAACCTACACTCTAAATTAATTTGTCATTGGAATGATGGGGTAGGGGTTTAACAAGCCTGGGACTTCATTCCCCAAGACTGAACTTGGCTCAAATCACATGCTTGAGACAGAACGGGGAGTGAGCAGAGTATCCCTGTGGACCTAGCAAAAGTTCTTTTATGTTAGAAATGTAAAATTCGTATTTTTATACAGATTAACCAGAAAAGAATCAGCTGGTTTCAGGCATTTTTCCCTAGAAAACATTGAAAGGCTATGTGGTAGTATATGGTAAAATTGGGTGCTAGCTCTGGAGTCAAGCCTCAGTTTAAATCTCAGTTCTACCACTTACTGTCTAGGTGTCTTTTTTACAAGGTATCAAGTGAATTGAATGATAGATTTGGAGTCAGGAGGATCTAAGTACAAATACAACCTCAGACACTTATTGGGTGTGTGATCCTAGGCAAGTCATTTCTCTGCTGCCTCAGTTCATCAAGTGGATTGAATGATAGGTTTGAAGTCCAGAAGATCTAAGTACAAATATAACCTCAGACACTTATTAGGTGTGTGATCCTGGGCAAGTCATTTCTCCTCTGCCTCAGTTCATCAAGTGTATTGGATGATAGGTTTGGAGTCAAGAGGATCTAAGTACAAATACAAGCTCAGATGATTGGTTTTGTTATCCTGGGCAAGTTGTTTCTCCTCTGCCTCAGTTCATCATCTGTAAAATAGGGATAATAATAATATCACCCTACCTCCCAAGACATATTGTAAAGATCAAATGACATAATAATTTTAAAATACTCTAGTACCTGGTATATAGTAAGTGCTATACAAATATGAGTTATTATTATTTTTCAAATCACTCAAACTCCGTAGGACACAGTTGGTTCATCTGTAAAATGACAAAGTTAAACTAGATAATCTCCAAAGTCCCATCTATCTTTGTATGTGTCTTTCCTGATTTCGAATTCTAGGAAGTCAGGGAAGATACAAAGTCATTTCTGACTCAAGTTCTGCATTCATAAAGGATCTTTAATTCTGTTTCTCACTTTTCTGTTAAAAGTATAAACTCACCCACAATTTATTCCTTTCCTTTCTCTGTATATCCTCATATAGGGAACACTTTGGATAGAGCCATCCTCAGCTAGGTGGTGCAAGGGGAAGTGGGTTGAACGTGGAATCAAGGAGTCTTGACTTTAAATGTAGTCTCAGACAACTATTAACTGTGTCACTCTGAGCAAGTCACTTAATCTGTCTCTCTCAGTTTTCTGTAAAATGGGAATAGTAATAGCAACTACCTTCCAAATTTGTTGTGGAGATCAAATGAGAAAACATTTGCAGATCACTGTATTATTATTACTATTATTATTATTATTGTTATTATTATCATCCCTTTCTTCTCATTATGCCCAAATAGCAGAAAGGTGGTCAGCATAGGCAGAAATGATAACAGGGGAAAGAAGCAAAATACCTCTGTTGTTTTGTCCCTACCCCCTCCACCTCAACGAGTAGTCCTGAGTCATCCTCCCTGGAGTGAAGCTCTAGTAACAGTGCCTCTGGTTTCAATCAACTCTGCCCAAGAAGGCCATTCAGAGGGCACAATACCATAGCCTTGGAGTAAAGGTTCTTGTGTTTAGTTCCCTGCATAGCTGATTTTTTAAAGTGTTAGTTATTTCAAATTTGACAGTCACCAACAAACATGAATATATCTATATACAAAAATCAGAAAAAAGAATTGCATATGAACCCGCAAATCTCATTACATGGTTTATTATATTTATTAAAGTGTATTTAAAGGTTTAATTATTTTTTGTAAGTATTTCCCACATGTCTTTATTGCCACTGAAAATTCCTTCTGATCTCTTCTGTATATTTTATTTAAATGCTTTCTTTCTTCCTTCTTTTTTATCATTGCTATCACTGTCCTTTTCTCCCTCTGAATTCATCCCTCTCCTCAAAAAACACCCAGACTCCTAATTCTCTGTCATAACAAGCTATCAAGGTCAAGCAAAACAAATTTATACATTGGTCATGTCCAAAAATGAATGACTCATTCTGTACCTCTAACCCTCTGTCAATAAGAATAATAGATTACATTTATAAGTATTTTAAAAATATTATCTCATGTGATCCTCACAACAATCTGCAAGGTAGATGTTATTTTATGTTCTTCAGTCATTTTAGTAGTGTTCAGTTCTTTGTAATCCTATTTGGGATTTTCCTGGCAAAGATGTTGGTACGGTTTAATATTTCTTTCTCCAGCTCATTTTATAGATGAGGTAACTGAGGAAGATGGGGTAAAACAATTTGTCCAGGTTCATATCCCTAGTAAGTACTAAGGCCACATTTGAACTCAGGTTTTCCTACCTCCAGGCCCAGTTGTTTATTTTGTCAACAGGTGTATCGGGAAGCAAGAAGCCTGTCAAGAAATAGGAATCATGCTTCACCAATTGGTCTTCTGGAATAGTGGTTGACTTTTGACTTGATTGGTATTCCTAAGTATTTCAATTTTTTCCCTTTAAAATGTTGCAGTGCTACTTCCGGGTAAGCATGGAGGTAATCTAGACATGGGACCCTTCCCCTCCTCAGACCCACCTATATAGACAACCTAAAAAGATCCCAAAAACAATCTTCAAAAGAACAAAGGGACTCTACAGTAGGGTGCAGCATTGAAGGTACATGGAACGTGGGTATTTCCACACTACAAGGGAGTGAAAAAGCTCCCACCCAAACTCGAATTGATCTACCCCCCACCTACAGAGCCAGAGATAGAGCCAGTGCACGCCAGAATCAACAAGTGAGCAAGGGGCACCTCTGGAACAAGCAAGGGGCAGCTCTAGGTCTTGGGAGCTGACTAAGACCACCAAGGACCTACCCCTGAGAGCAGTTACACTCGAAATGCAGGTGGGCAGGCAGGGAGTGCAGACCTTGGGCGCTCAGAGCCAGTTCACGCAAGAAACAACGAGTGAGTGAAGTGCACCTCTGGAGCAAGCAAGGAGTACTTCTAGGTCTTGGGAGATGATTAAGACCACCAAGGACCTACCCCTGAGAGCAGTTACACTCGAAATGCAGGAGGGTAAGCAGGAGAGCGCAGACCCTGGGCACCCCCAGGAAGGTAGTGTAGCTGCAGAGATTCGAGAGCTTGCCTCAGGCAAAAGCCTTGCTCCTTAGCTCCATACACAGAGAGCCTGCCCTCCTCACTCAGATTTCTGACTGGAAAGGAAGGAAAAACATTGACAAACAGTGCCCAGGAAAAACTTCCCAACACCAAGAAAAACAAGAAGGGTTGACCTTGGATAATTTTTATGGATGAAAAATACAGACTACAGAGGAAATAGCAGAAGAGGAAATCCAAATAAATGCTACAAAACCTACCAAAAGAAATGGAAATTGTCCACAAGCTCTGGAAGAATTTAAATTGGACCTTATCAAAAAGATGGAAGTCTTCTGGAAAGATAAATGGGAAATGGTTCAAAAAGAAAATCAAAAAAATTTAGCAGAGAAACAAAAAAATACAGGCTTTAAGGACAAGAATTGAACAACTGGAAACCAATGATCTTGCAAAACATCAAGAATTAATAAGGCAAAGTCAAAAGACTGACAAAATAGAAGAAAACATAAAATATCTCACAGACAAGGTGACATATCAGGAAAACAGAAGAAGAAGAGACAATTTGAGAATCATTGGTCTACCTGAAAAACCAGAAATAAAAAAGAAATCTTGACATCATGCTACAAGAAATCATCCAAGAAAACTGCCCTGATGTTCTTGAACAAGGGGGAAAAACAGGCATTGAAAGAATTCATGGAACATCCTCTATACTAAATTCCCAAAAGAAAATTCCCAAGAATGTAATTGCCAAATTCCAGAGCTTTCAAACTAAGGAGAAAATTCTACAAGAAGCCAAAAAGAGACAATTCAGATACCAAGGAGCACCAATCAGGATCACACAAAACCTGGCAACTTCTACACTAAAGGACCACAAGGCCTGAAACATGATATACAGAAAGGCAAGAGAACTGGGTCTTCAACCAAAAATCACCTATCCATCAAAACTGACTATGTACTTACAGGGGAAATTATGGTCATTCAACAAAATAGAATATTTCCAAGTATTTGTAAAGAAAAGACCAGAACTAAGTACAAAGTTTGATATCCAAACACAAAGAGCAAGAGAAACATGAAAAGATAAATAAGAAAAAGAGGGAAAAGGAGAAAAATGTTTTTTTCTTTGTATTCAAACTTTCTTCTTTAAGGGCTACAATTAGATCAAATTATATATATTAACATATGGGGAAAATATTATTTGTAACTCTCAAAAACTGTAATCATTATAATAGTAATTAGAAGAATCACTCAGGAAAATATTGAGGCATTAAGGGCTAAAAAGATGATATGAAAAAAGAGAAAGGGGGGAATCGAAGAGGGTACCAAGAGATACTTGAAGAAACAAAATAAATAGAATAATCTTTTTCACACAAAGATACACATGGGAAGGGGAGGGGAAGAATACTCTTATTCTTATTCTTATTATTAGGAGAGGAAGAGAGTGGTAATAGAGAATACTTAAACCTCACTCTCAGAGAAATCAACTCCGAGAGGGAAGAGCATCTAGATCCATTGGTATCTTGAATTCTATCTTATCCTACAGGGTAAGGGAGAAGGTAAAACTAAGGGGGGTAGGGGGAGAGAGTACAAAAGGGGAGGGAAGGAGAGGGGGAAAGGAATTTAACAGACCCTAAAAAAAAAGAAGGGAACAAAAAGGGAGGGACCAGAAAGGGAAGTACATCAACAGAGGGGATTAGGGGGACTGGTTAAAATTAGACCACTTGTTTAAAAGGATATAGCAAAAGAAGAAAGGACAGAACTAGGAGAGGATATCAAAATTCTAGGGAATTCACAAGTGACAATCATAACTCTGATCATGAATGGGATGAACTCACCCATAAAATGTAGATGAATAGGAGAGTGGGTTAGAATCCAAAAACTTACCATATGTTATCTTCAAGAAAAACACATGAGGTGGGTAGATACTCACAAGGTCAGAATTAAAGGTTGGAGCAAGACCTATTGGGCCTCAACTTATAGAAAGAAGGCAGAAGTTGCAATCATGATGTCTGACAAAGCCAAAGTAAAAATAGACCTGATTAAAAGGGCTAGAGAAAGTAAATATATCCTGATAAAAGGGAGTATAGACAATGAGGAAATATCACTAATCAACATGTATGCACCAAATGGTATAGCACCCAAATTTCTAATGGAAAAAACTAGTAGAATTGAAGAAGAAAATAGATAGTAAAACTATACTAGTGGGAAATCTGAACTTACCACTATCAAATTTAGATAAATCAAATCAAAAAATAAATAAGAAAGAGGTAAAAGAGGTGAATTAAATCTTAGAAAAATTAGAGTTAATACACATATGGAAAAAAATAAATAGGGACAAAAAGGAATACACTTTATTTTCAGCATCACATGGTACACTCACAAAAATTGAGCATATACTAGGTCATCAAAAACATGGCATACAAATGCAGAAAAGCAGAAATAATAAATGCAACCTTTTTAGATCATAAGACAATAAAAATAATGATTAGTAAGGGTACATGGAGAGCCAAATCAAAAATTAATTGGAAATTAAACAGCATGATTCTCCAAAATCAGTTAGTTAGAGAACAAATCATAGAAACAATTAATAATTTCATTGAAGAAAATGACAATGATGACACATCCTTTGAAACCCTATGGGATGCAGCCAAAGTAGTACTTGGGGGAAATTTTATATCCTTGAGTTCATATATTAACAAATTAGGGAGGGCAGAGATCAATGAATTGGACATGCAAATTCAAAAACTTGAAAGCGAGCAAATTAAAAATCCCCATAAGAAAACCATATTAGAGATCCTAAAAATTAAGGGAGAAATTAATAAAATTAAAAGTGATAAAACTATTGAACTAATTAATAAGACTAGAAGTTGGTATTTTAAAAAAACAAACAAAATAGACAAAGTACTGGTCAATCTAATAAAACAACAAAAGAAGAAAATCTAATTAACAGTATCATAGATGAAAAGGGAGAACTCATTTCCAATGAAGAGGATATTAAAGCAATCATTAAAAAATATTTTGCCCAATTATATGGCAATAAACATGCCAATCTAGGTGATATGGATGAATATTTACAAAAATATAAATTGCCTAGATTAACAGAAGAAGAAATATAATTCTTAAATAATCCCATGTCAGAAAAAGAAATTGAACAGGCCATCAAAGAACTCCCTAAGAAAAAATCCCCAGGGCCTGATGGATTCACAAGTGAATTCTATCAAACATTCAAAGAACAGCTAATCCCAATACTATACTAGCTATTCAACATAATAAGCAAAGAGAGAGTTCCACCAAATTCCTTTTATGATACAAATATGGTACTGATTCCAAAGCCAGGCAGGTCAAAAATGAAGAAAGAAAACTGCAGACCAATCTGCTTAATGAACATAGATGCAAAAATCTTATATAGGATACTAGCAAAAAGACTCCAGGGGGCAGCTGGGTAGCTCAGTGGATTGAGAGCCAGGCCTAGAGATGGGAGGTCCTAGGTTCAAATCTGGCCTCAGCCACTTCCTAGCTGTGTGACCCTGGGCAATCACTTGACCCCCATTGCCTAGCCCTTACCACTCTTCTGCCTTGGAGCCAATACACAGTATTGACTCCAAGACAGAAGGTAAGGGTTTAAAAAAAAAGACTCCAGCAAGTCATCACAGGGGATATTCACTATGACCAGGTAGGAGTCATACCAGGAATGCAAAGATGGTTCATTATCAGAAAAACCATCCACATAATTGACCATATCAACAAGCAAACCAACAAAAATCACATGATTATTTCAATAGACACAGAAAAAATCCTTTGACAAAATATAACACTCATTCCTATTAAAACACTAGAATGTTTAGGAATAGAATGGTCTTTCCTAAAAATAATAAACAGTATCTATTTAAAACCATCAGCCAACATAATCTGCAATGGGGAGATGCATTCCCAATAAGATCAGGAGTGAAACAAGGATGCCCATTATCACCTCTATTATTTAACATTGTATTAGAAACACTAGCAGTAGCAATTAAAGAAAAAGAAATTGAAGGTATTAAAATTGGCAATGAAGGGACCAAGCTATCACTCTTTGCAGATGATATGATGGTCTACTTAAAGAATCCTACAGAATCGACTAAAAAACTAGTGGAAATAATCAACAATTTTAGCAAAGTTGCAGGATACAAAATAAACCCACATGAGTCATCAACATTTCTTTATATTTTCAACACATCTCAGCAGCAGGAATTAGAAAGAGAAATTCCATTCAGAATCACCCAAGACAATATAAAATACTTAGGAATCTATCTGCTGACACAAACACAGGAGCTATATGAACAAAACTACAAAACACTTTCCACACAACTAAAACTAGATCTGAGCAATTGGGAAAACATTAACTGCTCATGGATAGGATGAGCCAATATAATAAAAATGACCATCCTACCCAAACTTATTTATCTATTTAGTGCCAATGGATCCATTGAACTTCCAAAAAATTTTTTACTGATTTAGAAAAATCCATAACAAAGTTCATTTGGAAGAACAAAGGATCAAGGATATCCAGGGAAATAATGAAAAAAAAAAGGAAGATGGCCTTGCAGTACCAGATCTCAAACTATACTATAAAGCAGTGGTCATCAAAACAATTTGGTATTGGCTAAGAGACATAAAGGAGGATCAGTGTAATAGACTTGGGATAAGCAACCTTAGCAAGACAGTATATG
The DNA here is from genome assembly GCF_027887165.1 of Monodelphis domestica. Lineage (NCBI taxonomy): Eukaryota > Metazoa > Chordata > Mammalia > Didelphimorphia > Didelphidae > Monodelphis > Monodelphis domestica. The sequence continues at coordinate 130,504,447 of NC_077228.1, read as the reverse complement.
ACAAGCCAAAAGATTCCAGCTTCTAGGACAAAAAATCCACTATTTGATAAAAACTGCTGGGAAAATTGGAAGACAGTGTGGGAGAGATTAGGCTTGGATGAACACCTCACACCCTACACCAAGATAAACTCGGAATGGGTGAATGACCTGAATATAAAGAAGGAAACTATAAGTAAATTATGTGAATACTGAATAGTATACATGTCAGACCTTTGGGAAGGGAATAATTTTAAAACCAAGCAAGACTTAGAAAGTCATGAAATATAAAATAAATAATTTTGACTACATCAAATTAAAAAGGTTTTGTACAAACAAAACCAATGTAACCTAAATCAGAAGGGAAATTACAAACTGGGAAACAATCTTCATAACAAAAACCTCTCACAAAGATCTAATTACTCAAATTTACAAAGAGCTAAATCAATTACACAAAAAATCAAGCCATTCTCCAATTGATAAATGGGCAAGGGACATGAATAGGCAATTTTCAGTCAAAGAAATCAAAACCATTAATAAGCACATGAAAAAATGTTCTAAATCTCTTATAATCAGAGCTGCAAATCAAAACAACTCTGCGGTATCATCTCTCACCTAGCAGACTGGCTAACATGACAGCAGAGGAAAGTAATGAATGCTGGAGGGGTTTTGGCAAAATCAGGACATTAACTCATTGCTGGTGGAGTTGTGAATTGATCCAACCATTCTGCAGGGCAATTTGGAACTATGCCCAAAGGGTACTAAAAGACTGCCTGTCCTTTGATCCATCCATAGCACTGCTGGGTTTGTACCCCAAAGAGATAATAAGGAAAAATAAATGTACAAGAATATTCATAGCTGCTCTCTTTGTGGTGGCAAAAAATTGGAAAATGAGGGGATGACCTTCGATTGGGGAACGGCTGAACAAATTGTGGTATATGTTGGTGATGGAATACTATTGTGCTCAAAGGAACAATAAAGTGGAGGACTTCCATGGGAACTGGAACAACCTACAGGAAGTGATGCAGAGTGAAAGGAGCAGAACCAGGAGAACAATGTACACAGAGACTGATATACTGTGGTAAAATCGAATGTAATGGACTTCTCCGTTAGTGGCAGTGCAGTGATTCTGAACAACCTGGAGGGATCTATGAGAAAAAACACTATCCACATTCAGAGGAAAACCTATGGGAGTAGAAACACCAAAGAAAAACAACTGCTTGATTACATGGGTTGAGGGGGATACGATTGGGGATGTAGACTCTAAATGAACATTCTAGTGCAAATACCAACAATATGGAAATGGATTCTGGTCAAGGACATATGTAATACCCAGTGGAATTGTGTGTCAGCTATGGGAGGGTATGGGAGGGGGGAGGGGATGGAGGACTAGAAAATGATTTTTGTAACCAGGGAATAATGTTAGAAATTGACCAAATTAAAACATTTAAAAAATAATAAATAATGTTACAGTTCTGTATAGGTTGTTTCCTTGCTTCTACTCTCTTCGTTTTGCATCAGATTATACTAATTTTCCCAGATTTCTCTGAAAATGTTTCTTTCATCATTTCTTATGACAATATAGGATTTCATTACAACTATACATCATAATTTGTCTAGCCATTCTCCAGTTGATTTGTCATCACATTAATTTCCAGTTCTTTTCTATAATAAAAATTGCATTTTGAATATTTTTGTACTATATAAGTACATATATAATATATTTTCTCTTTTGCCATATGTTTAATAGTTGTGTCACTTGGTTAAGGTTATGTACAATTTAGTGACCTTGGCAGTACAATCTTAAATTGCTTTTCAGAATAGCCTGAAGTCTCCTTAACAATTAATTTTGTTTTTTTCATCTTTCCCAATCTAATGAGTATGAAATGGAACCTCAGAGCTACTTAAATTTATACTTCTCTTACTTATAGTGATTCAGAGAAATGTTTTTATTTTATGTTTATAGCTTGCTATTCTTTTGAAAAATATCTTTCAACCCCTTTTTCTCTAAGAAAATATCTACTGTTATTATAAAACTAAAAGAGCCACTACCAAACTTTTTTTTAATGTTTAATGTCTTGTAATGTGTTTTGAGAACTAGTACCACTTCCCTTCCATCTCATTTGTTTTCATTATTTCCTTTGATATTCTAGAGCTTTTGTAAGATTAGATTAATTTTATTGTTATTTTTCTCATTCTTTATAACCCTAACTCTTGGTTGTAGAAAGAGTATTTTCCATATCAAGGAAAATTCATTTAGTTTTATGCTTTTTAATATTTTTAGCATAAATGAATGTTGTGTTTTATTCAAAGGATTTTCTGCATCTATGGACATAACTATATTCTTATTTATATGGTCTATTGCATTCATGTTTTTTTCTGAAATCAAGCCAAACTTACCTTCATGTTTTTAAAGCATATCGTAGTGGGTTTTTTATTTTCAATATGTTATTGTAACTTCTTGGAAGATGATTTTTTCATTTATATTCCTTAGGCATATTGTTTTATAACTTTCTTTTTCTACTTTATCTCTGGCTTTGGTATCAAGACTATATTTGTATCACATGGAAGGAATTTTATAATGTTCATTTTTTTAGTTTATATAATGATGAAATTTATCATTTGATTGATAGGATTCACATGTAAATTCATCTGATCATGAGTGTGTTATTCCCTCCATTTGATAGTATATTCATGTCTTGCTCGGTATATTTTTCTTAAATTGTCCAAATCCTCAATATGTTATTCTGTTGTTTGGGGTATTTTATATTTTGTAAATATTTCATTTCGTTTATCAATTTGGTTGACATATAATTGGCAAAATAATTCCTAGTAGTTTCCTTTAGTTCCTCTTCATTTTCTGTAAAATTTTTACATTAATTTTGTTTTTCTCTTTTTAAATTTAATTTTTCCTTTCATGATTTAAAAATCAAGTTAGTTATTTATCAGTCTAGTTAGTTTATTTCCCCAAAAGGCTCTTAGTTTTACTTATTGATCTTTTTATCTATACTATACCTCCTCCACTTAAAAAATAACAACCACTCTTATAATAAATATGTATAGTCAATCAAAATAAATTTCTATATTTGTCTTGTCCAAAAAAAAATGGTGTCTTGATCTATATCGTTAGTCTATCACCTCTCTTTTAGGAGGTAGGAAACATGTTAACTCATTGGCTGTCTGAAACTTTGAGTGGTCAATATATTCATCAGAGTTACTAAGTCTTTCAAGTTGTTTCTTTTTTGCTATTTTTTGCCATTTATGTACGAATTATTCTACTACTCCTTTTGACTTTACCCTACTTCAATTCATATGAGTTTTCCTGGGTTTCTCAAAAGCATACCTTTTTTTCACTTTTTATTACTCAATAGCATTCAATTATATTCATATATCATAATTTGTTCATTCATTCCCTAGTTCATGGCTACACCCATTAGCTTCTAGTTCTTGCTACAATAAAGAGTTGCTACAAATGTTTTTTATGTATGAATCCTTTTCTCTTACTTGATCTCTTTGGAATATAGGCCTAGAAGTGAAGTCAAAATGTATACACTGTTTAATGACTGAGGGCATAGTTCCAAATTGTTTTCCAGAATAGCTGGACCAATTTTAGCTCCACCAAGAGATTATTAATGTTCCTGCTTTACTACAGTATCTCTAATATTTATTATCGTTCTTTTCTTGTCATTTTTGGCAATATGATAACTGTGAGGCAGAACCTTGGATTTACTTTAATTTGTACTTCTTGAATTATTAGTAATTTGGAGCATTTTTTCACAAGGATATTGATAGCTTAGCTTCTAACTTTTCTTCAATTGTCTGGGCTAACTATGATGGAATCATTTTTTCCAGTTTTTAAAAGGCCAGAAAGGTTACCCAGAGTGTCCCTCAGGGTCTATAATTGCTCTGGGCTGCTCTGCCTGTTACCCTGGGCCCTTTTGACTAAGCAATAAACAATGATGTGTCTTCTTAGCTTTCCCACATCCTCTTAGTTCCTATATCCCCAAATGGATATGTATCAGTAATGTACATATGTTCTCTTAATTTGTGTTTGTGGACACAAAATATTAATATCATAATATTCTTTTTTAATAATGTCATTTTCCATCTCTCCTTGTTTATCACTCAATGAGATGAATTAATCTTATTATTCCTAGGCCAGCAAGAAGGGAACAAAGAGCCTATTGAGTCAATTTAAAGTGTCCCAGTAAATTTTGAGAAAGCACAGCACAATGGAAAGAGAATCAAGCTTAGAGAGATGTAGCTGTAGATATAGATGCAGAGACAGCTAGAGATCCAAGCTATTACTAAGGTCTAACAATTTCACCTTTGCAACAACTCCCAAATATGCCCACTTCTCTCCTCTGACAGTGCCAATGTTCTAATATAGGTTCTCATCAGCTCACATTTCAATGACCACAATATCCCTGCTGGTGAGGCTGCCTGCCACATGGCTCTACCCCCTCCAAGCCATTCTCCATTGAGCTACTAGAGATTCCCCTAAAATATCACTCTCCCCCATCTGGTGCCTCCAGGAGCAAAATAAAATACTCCATTAGCATCCAAAGTCCTTCTGTAAACTAGTACCTTCCTACTTTTCCAGCCTTTTTTTTCCTTTTAATAGCCCTTAGGTATTATTATTATTGGGGATAGGCTCAAGGACTGGGGGATTGGGGTCACACAGCTAGGAAGTGTCTGCACTCTATCCACCTTTCCAGTCTTTATATATATATATATATATATATATATATATAGAGAGAGAGAGAGAGAGAGAGAGAGAGAGGGGGGGGGGGTCTTTCTATTGATCTGTCAACAGGAGAGGGATAGGAACTAGATCCATGACTTCTGTTATATGTGGTTTGTTCTTCCTTCCTCCTTTCTTCCCTTCCTTCACACACACACACACACATATATGTTTTTGTATATATAATTTATGTTACAGTTATAAATAAGAGGCTATACAGACTAGTCTTAGAGCCAGAAATACCCGAGTTTGAGTCTTGCCTCTGAAATATACTGGGTGTGTGATACAAACTTGCTCAGGGTCATATTCAGTTCTCTGTGATGGTAAATTGCAAAGAAGATGACTACCTTCATCATTTTAAGAATTCACCACTAGGGGTTTCCCATCCAGATAGATAGATAGATAGATAGATAGATAGATAGATAGATAGATAGATAGATAGATAGATAGATACCATGTATTATATATAGTTGATGAATTAGAGGAGGGAGACAGAGAGAAAAAGCCAGATAAAGATAGACAAAGACAGAGGGGTGTGTGCAGAGATGCTACACAACAACTTATTCATTGTGTTGATGACTACCAATGTTCCATTACCTAAGTTTCATGAGATGAAAAAAGATCATGATGTAATTTCTTCAAAATCAGCTTCAACCAGACTGGGAACTCTTCAATTAGAAACTAAGGGCAGGGATTTTTTTGTCTGATTATTCTGGGTCTTTCAAAAAATGTATGTATGTCCTTTGTATAGTAGGTACTCAATCATTCAGTGTCAATGATAGAATGAATTTTGAAAGAATTTAAAAAAACCCAGGTTCTTAGTCAAACCTTTTAAAATCTGCAACATTTGGTTGAAAATCTCAGGAGGGGCAGGTTTTTTTCTCTTGTGGTTTCCTGTAGGTTCTGCTTTCAATAGAACAAAAAATGCTATCTGAGCCACTACCTCATATCCATGAAATCAAACCATCGTTACAATATTTACCCAAACAGTGGGCTAGAATTAAATGTTTGGGCAAAAATATTGAGATCATCTAGTTACCATATTTATCCAAACAGTGGGTGAGAATTAAAATGTTTGGACAAAAATATTGAGATCATTTTAGAGATGAGAAACCTGAAGTCCATGAGTAAAGCAATGATTTGGTCCAAGTCATATAGTTTGTTAATGGTAAAGAGAGAACTAAAGATTATATCTCTTGATTCCCAATACAATGCTCTTTTCCACAAAGAAGCACTCAGGTTGGTCTCATTCTCCTTATCAATAAAAATACTAGTATTTCTGGAATATCTACTCCATGTCCAGCACTATAGGGAATTTCCCTTTAGAGGAAAGGAATGTTTAAGATGGCATCTCTGTTTATAAAGAAGTTGACATCTAGTTGGGGAGGCAAGGTCCGGACAGATACAATAATTATACATGCAGACATTAGTAAAGGAGAAAAGTTGCCTTGATATAAACAAAACATGAGAATGCTGGTTCTTATGTGTGAGGAGTAGCATAGGAAAATATTTCTCAAAGAAATGCAAACATTTTACATTTCAGCTTAAATTCAATCTCAAAGAGATCCATAAGAATGAATAAAAATGAAGACAAGTTATTGGTAACTCTTATTTGCATTAGCAAAAGAATCTAGTTCAATTCAAACTTTGGGGGAAGACTTAGATCACTTCTTATTTTATACAAACAGGTTTGCTCAACCCTGGAAATTATATAACATGATGGAGTTCATGTCCAACTTGGAAAAATGAAGAATTCAATTTTTATTTGGCATCCATCATAATTCGAGTGATTTCTCTTTTTATATCACTTCTTCATGGGCCTTGTTCATATTTCCTTGGTCATTCTCCCATGTCAATGCTACCCAAAGTATCTAAAACATTTTGCAAAGTTCCTACAAATAATATATTTACAAAGCAAAAAAGATAGCATTTAGATGAGAGTTTAAATTGAAGAGGAAGGGGAAAGTTTTCAGTTCAGAATCTGATAGTACCAATAGATTGGACTGACTTCTTCCTATTAACCTACTTAGGTTGACCAGTTAGTTTGACTTTGGGTAGAAGTTGCTCCAGTAAAGACATTGAGAAAGAAATCCTAACATATAAAAAAATAGCTTTGAAAAGATGATGTGAATGACTAAGAAAACTATCATTTTGCAGAGAATGTTCATTATTAAAAAGAAAGTACACATGGTAATGAAGACAAGGATGCAGACTGGAACCATTTCCATAGACAGTTTGGACTTTTTATTTTACATGTTCACAGTACTGGTTTGTGCCAGAGAAGACATTGTATCTAGGAGGCCCCCACTGTTTCACAATTGAGGTGGTTTGAAGATTCTCTGGAGATTTTAGCAAAAAGGGCAGTCCAAGAAAAAGTGGCAAAGTCTTTTATTCATAAATATCTCTTCACCTCTCCTTCCAATAATTCTATTATCCTTGCCACCCACTCATCTCTCATTGCAGATATTTGTCTTGCTTTTGTCAAGCTTTCAATTATTCTGATTCCTTTCTTGGAATCATTCCTAAATGTTCCTATTTAATAGCTTAAAAACAGTGAGATCTACATAATTTTATGGCATGTAATCAATACTTATGAGCCTCCAGAATGCAAAGTATCTTTCCAGTACTTCAATGGGTCAATTCGATATTTCAATAGATTTGTCTATATGACCCCAAAGGAAAGAATTAGGTGCACAGGATTACAGCAAGGCAAATTTAGTCTTGATAAAAAAGAAAATCTTCCAAATAATTAAAGAAATCCAAAGATAACCAATACATTCATCCCAAAGCTACCAAAGTTTAATGCCTTCTATTTAAGTATTCCAATTTAAGACTAAATCAAACCTCCTCATTCTGACTTGTGTCCATATTCACCCATAAATAATTCATAGGGGTTCACCAAATCTACGGGACTTATGGGTCCTCTAGGTCTTATGATTAACAATCCAATACTTGAGCTATCCATCTTGCCCTTGCTACATGACCATTATACCTGCTCTTTCAATCATATCACTTCCTTGATTACATCTTTTTTTTTGCTATTTATTGCATAGACATATGCTGCAGTCCACTTATATCCAAAATGCATTTCTATGTTACCATTTGACCCACTCACATATTTGTTTTCAGTGATGATAGGATACCAAGATCCTTAACCATACCACATCACCAAATAGATTAGAGATAAAAAAAAAGGCAGAGACATAGAGACAGAGACAGAGAGAGAAAATAAAGTTAAACATAGAGAAATAGATAACTCAAGAATTTATTTAGTATTTTCAATGTATGTTCCAAGCCCTGTGCTAAGCAGTATCTATATAAACACAAGCAGATAGTCTCTGCCCTCAAAGAGCATTAAATGAGAAAATACAGCACATAAAAAATTGCTAGACAGAAGTGACTTAGTGTGGAAATAGCTGGAGAAGCTATTTCCATGAGCCCTGACAAAATAATATAAAAGTTCACTTATCAGAGCCAGTAGACTAAGCACTTATGGTTTCTGATCAAAATTCTGGTGAGAGGAAGATAGTATGATTGCCAGAATGTAAGAATTATTTTATAAGATGGATAAAAAATTATTTGGATACCTGAGCCCCAAATAGTTTGGGACTTCTAAAAGCACTGCTTTATTTCCCAAATGCAATGCAGCCTACAGTCTTCCTCTTGTTTAATTCTGGGCCTACCTCTTGGTTCTCCTGCAGTGCATATCCCAGATGTACTAAGGAATAATTCAGTGAACTGAACATTCAGGTAGAAGTCTGGAAAATAGATATTCATCCCTTTTGTGTTTACTGTATGAACTGGTAGGCCAATTTGAATCATGGATATCATTTAAAAGACCTATTGATATCCTGGGATTTGATCCAATAAAAACAATAATACCCTTAAACAGGAACATCTTTAGGAGCTCACTCTCTATAAGAAATTTCTTTTCCATTTGGATTCAGCACTTAGCAACATGCTTTGCACATATTAGGTGCTTAAGAAATACAGAATGATTTGTTAAATGAGCCTGTATACAACATCTTCCATGGCATTTTTTAATTGAAGTACCATAATACAATAAAAACTAAATTCAATAAAGGTACTTCGAAGGGCAAAAAAAGAAATCAAAGATAGTAATAATCATGTAAAATCGCTCTAAATCACTAATAATTAAGAGAAATGCAAATTATAACATATATATATATGTTATATATATAATGGTGCTATCTTATACCCATCAGATTGGGTAATATGTCAGAAAAGGAAAATGACAAAAGTTAGAGAAATATAGAAAAACAGGTACACTAATGCATTGTTTTTGGTTCTATAAACTAGTTCAACCATTCTGGATAACAATTTAGAACTATGCACAAAAGTCCAGAATACTGGATATTCTTTGACTCAGCAGCACTAGGTCTATAGCCAAAAAATATAAAAAGAAAACAACCTATATGTACAAAAATATTCATAGCAGTTCTTTTTGTAGTGGCAAAGAATTAGAAATTGAGGGGATGCCCAAAGATTGGGCAATGGTTATACACTGTAGTATATGATTGTGATGGAATATTATTGTGTTGTAAGAACTGGCAAAGAAGAAAGAAGAAAACCTGCAAAGAGCTGTATGTACTGATGCAAGTGAATTGAGTCAAACTAAGAGAATATTGTACACAATAATATCCCCCCATCATCCACATACCTGGTGGAGTGAAGGATTTTTTACTAAGGAAGTCACTAAGTGGTCCACTGAAGAGAATAAATGGAAAATGGTGGTTCCATTCATCTGAAGGTGAGAGGGAACAGAAAGGGAACAGTTAGTGTTTCAATTAAAACAAGTACTTTCATCTTCTACACACTGCTACATTGTAATATTTTAATATTTGGTACTCATTATTTCTCACACTTCACTTCTGCAAGAAAATATTCATATGTGCAGCATGATTTTTTGAGTAATTTTCAAGTCTTGATGGTCTTTCATTTTATTATATTTATACCTTATTATATTTATAATATACCTTATTATATTTATAACCACAAAATATTTTTCACCCCATTGAAATCATCTACTGCCAAAATATACATTGATTTGCTCCAGAGGATCTTCTCAAGGATTTCATTGAATTTCTCTGATTTTCCATTCTTTTCATTACATGGTGATAGCTATGCTACACAATAATGTATAATAATAATAATAACAACTAGCATTTATATTGCTTCTATTGTGATCTAGGCACTATGCTAGGATTATAAGTATCTCATTTCAGCCTCACAATGACCCTGGAAAATAAGTGCTATTATTATCCTCATTTTACAGATAAAAATATTGATAGAGACAGAGGTTAAATGACTTGTCCAAGGTTATACAACTAGTATCTTAAGGCTGCCTTTGAACTCAAGCTGAATTTGAACTTGGGACTTCCTGAATTTTGGCTTAGCACTCTTTATTCTGTGTCACCTAGTTACCTTGGAGACATGAAAATAACTAGATTTAATTGAGATAGAAGGCTCCCTGCAAGGCAAGGGGACTCACTCTAACAATGCATCACCAATCCCAGTTCATTAAGGAATCGTGGCACACACTTGTCATCCCTGCTTCTGAGTTTCTGTAAGGCTAGTCAAATTGTTGTACTGTCTAACATCAATATGGCTAGCCTTCTGGAAATAGAGAGTCACCAGGATGCCAAAAGAGGGAGCAAAATGGCCCAGGCTGAGAAAACAGAGGAGAATGAAGTCTCTATGATAATACAAGACAATAGCCTAGAGCCCTGAGACATCACATACCTTGGATTTATCACAAGTGGGACCTTCAACTCCAGGTCTTCCTAGTTCCAAGGCCAGCTCTCTAGCCAATATGCCACACCTTCCTTATTATCTAAAAAATTAATAATAATAGCTGACATTCCCATGGTATCATAAGGTTTTCAAAGAGCACTATTTACTTCATCTAATTTAACCTTCATTCTGTCTTCAAGTGATGCTCTCCTGGGAAAATGTGGCTAGAGTTTTCATTATTCTTTCTTTGCCTCCATAAGGACTTTCTTTCTAACTCTTTATGATGATTTAATGTCAGAATACATTATTTAAACAAACAGTGAATAGATAATCAAAGTTGGCAGCTTGATTTAATTATTGTTATAGCCTTAGTTGACATCTTTTATTCCAAACTCAAATGGTCTTTGAGTTATAAACCATCTGAGAAAAAAATTAATTAATTAAAAGCTGAAAAATAAATAAATAAATGAGTTAATGAATGAATGAATAAATAAATAAATAAAACCATCTGAGAGTGCCACATAGATGGAGGGTGAAGGACAGAAGTGTTGTCCTGGGGTAAATTGTAGAAGGTCCGCTCTTGGGCTATGGAAAGAAGACATTGCAAGCTCACATAAGTAGGAGCTCTACACTGCTAAAGGGGTTTCATGTCTCCAGTAGAATCAAGGGCTAGAGGGGCCAAAAAGGGATGCTAATGAGAGCACAGGAGTTTCCTAGGATGCTGCACTCAGGATATAAAGCATTGTGTTTAAGAGTGCAGAAGACCTAAGTTGGAATCCAGCCTTATACACTTACTAATTTTGTGAGCCCTGTATAAATCCCTCAGTCTTCTTCTCTGTAAAATGGAGATAATAATAGCACTTATTTAACAGAGTTGTAAAAGTCAAATGGGATATTTGTAAATCCTTTTTTTACAAACTTTAAAACAATATATAAAAGATTATTATTTTTATTCAACTTGGCTCAAGGGAACTAGGTGAATGAGGCATATGACAGTGGTGGTGTCATTTCAGCTGTATCTGACTTTTTGTGACCCCTTTATGGAGTTTTCTTAGAATAATTGCTGATGTGTTTTACCATTTCCTTCTTGAGTTTATTTTACAGGTGAGAAAACTGAGGTGAATAGGATTAAGTGCCTTGCCCAGAGTCACACAGCTAGTCCTATCTGAGGCCACATTTGAACTCATAAAAATGAGTCTTCCTGATTCCAAGCCCAGTGCTCTATCCATATAAAAGTGATGACCCATGGACCACACCGGAGGTATTAAACATAGGGTAACCCTGGATGTTGTCCAGATCAGATTAAAATGTATTAGAGAATATTTAGTAAAAATAAATAAAAATATAATCAAATATAAATAATCTTAATATGTGGTTCTCCAAGTTGATATGTGTGGCCCATGGGGACCTTTATGGATTGTTTTGTTACCTGCAGTTTCTATTTGATTTTGACACCATTGCCCTTCACAATATCAGGACCTACTGAACAGAGATGCAGAGGAGAAAGTAACACAGTCAAGCCTCCAAATGGTTGTCAATTAGGCAGCCCGACAAAAAGACTAATGAAGTAAATAATTTCCTTTCTTCCTAATAATGCTGGCCCTCTGAGGATTCTTAGAAACTTCTGACTTTTAATCTTTGGGATTACTAATTTGTTGATTTTGAGTTATTTTTTCAAGAAAGACACTATGACCCATATGCTTGCCAGCATCACACAGACAAAAGAATACTAGATATTGTAATTACAGCATCTAGGTTCTAATCTTCAAGTCACTTTCTCAGTTGCAAGTCATTTCCCTTTTATGGGCTTTAGTGTCCTCACCTATAAAATAATGGGTCTGAGAGATGATCTCTATACAAAGTAGCTGGTGGCTCAATGGATAGAGGACTGGGACTGGAGTCAGGAGAATTTGAATTCAAGACCAGCTTCCAACACTTCCTAACTGGATGACCCTGGACAAGTCATATAACCTCTGATTGCCTGACAAAAGGATCTATTGGAGAAGGAAAGGCCAAACATATCAATATCTTTGTTAAAAAAAATCCCATGAGGGATGGAGTGGGATAGAGGAGGGTAAGAAAATTAATCATGTAAACATGGAAAAAATGTTTCAAAATATATTTTTTAAATGTCATGAATAGCTACAATTCATGGGTTCACAAAGTTAGACATGACTGAATGAGCAGCAACAACAAAATATATATTTATTATATATAATATACAATAAATAAATTATGTATATACACAATTTATAATATATCCAGGCATATACAATTAGCATTTGAAAAAATAAAGGTGAAAAAATATGTAACATAAAAATGTTTAATTATATGCTAAGTCTGTGCCATTTACCTAAGCAGCATAAAGTCTTGCAGCAATCCATCCACTCACACTCAATTCTTTCTCTGAGAAGTGTTACTCTGAGTCATTATTGTTTTACACCAAACTCCCACATCAGTCCAGAGTTCTCCTGCTTAATAAGCTGTGTCCGGGTCAGAGCAGTGTTTCTCTTTCTCTTCATTAAAGTTATTTAGCTTTTAATGAAGGCTCCCAAGTACAAGAGTAATGATGCTGGTAGCCACGATAAGCCCAAGACAAGTTATAAAGTGCCTACGTGTGTTCACATAAGAAATACTTTTTAAATCACAGGATTCACTATTATGCTCGATTTTCAACTTCCATGAAGGGTCCTGGAAATATTGGTCATGTAAAATGAGATCCTGACATATATATATATATATATATATATATATATATATATATATATATATATATTACTTCTATGGATGTGTATATAATAGGTATGTATGTGTATAACATAACAATATAATGTAATATGTTATGTAACATATAATTTATATACTTTCATATATTCATGTAGATAGATGCACATGTGTACACACATAAATTTATCTTGCAAAAACACATATATATGCTTATAGTCAAGTCAACAAAGTACCCACTATGGGGGGAAGCTGGGTAGCTCAGTGGATTGAGAGCCAGGCCTAGAGATGGGAGGTCCTGGGTTCAAATCTGGCCTCAGACACTTCCCAGCTGTGTGACCCTGGGTAAGTCACTTGACCCCCATTGCTTAGCCCTTACCATTCTTCTGCCTGGAACCAATACACAGTATTGATTCCAAGATGGAAGGTAAGGGTTTAAAACAAAACAAAACAAAATAAAGTACCTACTATGTGCCAGGCCCTGTGCATGACACTTAAGATCACAGAGGTAGAACTTAAAGAAATCTCAAAGACCCTGAAATCCAAATCTCATCATTTTATAGGTGAGGAAATAGCCTCAGCAATGTCAAGCACCTTGCCCTAAATCACCAGGTAGAATGCCTAAGAAGCAGGGCACATACGTAGGGCCTGGGACTCCACTGTCATTGATTTTTCCATTCTACTACACAGTCTCCTCCACGTTGTCTGCCCTGGGTGGATGCAAGTTCCTTGAAGTCAAGGAAGGTATTATTTTTGTCATTCTTTCACAATTCCTAGTATAGTTCCTGGTAAGTAGTTAGCCCGGAATAAACATTCACTCATTAAATGGTGAGTTGGTGGCAGACCTTTGAGGAGTCTAGTGGGGAATATCCCCCAGGGTTCTAGGTTGGACTTAGGTCAAGTATGACATAACCTGGGCCACTTAACTCCTGAGTCCCTGAAGCTTTGTACTATTACTATCAGACTAGTAGTATTGGGACTTACGCCTTAGCACAGTTGGACCCAGTTCTCTAAAACTCTCATTCTAGTAGTAAAAAAGTGTGTGTTACCATTTTAAGCACTCTCTCCTCACACCAGAAGGGAACATTATTCATTTCTAAAGACAACTATGTCCCTGAGGTTGATCTGAAACCATCCTTTCAAATACTTCTTTTTATTTCTCATCAAGTTTTCCCCCTTCCTAAGTGAAGAAAATTTGTGTTCAAGGAGAAACTAATCTCTAACAAGACATTAGACCTGGTTTCCCCCAGAATCTCAGCCACTACCTCAGAAAGACATCCAATGTGATTTCTGAGTGAGGATTCTTTATCTCCTGGGTTCTACCAGAAAGGCCACTTATCATAGTATTGTTTTCCTCAAAGAAGACTTGGTTGAGTGCTTTGTCCCTTCTCAATGTTTCCCATTTAGAACATTTCCTCCTTTTGCCATTTCCTTTGTTGTGTACTCTGGAAATCATCATGAGGGGATTTCACTCTATTTTTATTCTCCTAACCACATACCCATTGTGTGGCTATACTATAACTGCCTTTTCTCTAGGGAACCAATCAGAAATCCCCAGACTAATTTTATCAACTAAGAAGCTGATGAGGAGAAGCTGAGGTGGCTCTGGGGTGGAACAGGTGAAGCTGATGTTCACTCTGCTTTGAGTATTGATCCAAAGAGGGAAAAAAGATGTAGGATAGTATTGCTGAGTGCAGAACAATGTTCAATGACTATTTGACAAAATTTTTAAAAGGAAATGCTTGATTTATGGAATAAACAACTATCAAAAAAAACCTTATTTTTGTTTTTTTTTTTCTTTTGAAGTTGTGATGCGTAGTAGAGACAATTAAAGATAGCCTTCATTTGGGAACTAGAACACAAGCCATGGAGTTGGACTCTGGATTGCTGTTAAGGTACATATACATCACTGGGATGACAAAGCAACTGACTGGATGAGACTCTCCATTCATTTTAAAAATGGTGCCCAGTCACTAGGACCCAATTAGGAGTTGCTTTGTCATCCTAGTGGGGTCTACATTCCTCAGCACATAAGACAAATCATTTCTCCAACTCCAAAAGAGATACCCTAGTCCAGAAAATCAGGGATTTCTCTAATAATCCCTACTATATATAGATGCTCTATTGACAGCCAAGCTCATCTGTCTATGGGAGTTTCTATTAATGGTAATTAGCTTCAATGGGTGTAAAAACAAGGAAGAAGTAAAAATAAAAGCCATAATTCAATCATGGTTGGTAGTTGGTACAAAAGGCAAAAACCTCTCCTTCCCCAGAAATCTGTTTGCTTTGGAGTTAGAAAAGAATAATGGATCACTTCCTGATATTTGTTTCAAAAGCTAGAATTTGAATTTATCCTATTAGTTAAGGGACATCCTTCATGAAATTCCATGCCCAGTTTGTGTTTCTCTGTGCAGAGATCAGGAAAAGAAGGAAATATCATGGGGCATTCTAATGCTGGGAACTTTCTTAGCCTGTGTATTCTTTCTCAGGACTCAGCTTTCTCCAATCTGTCTTTATCCTTGTGGGATGTAATGTTATTTCATTCTTCTCTGGTAATCTTACATCCCTGGAGAGAGCCTGACTCATAATTATATGCTATGTTGTTCCTGCTGAGAATCACCCCTGACTGTCACTGACCTACTCTCCCAACCAACCCCACTCCTTAGAGCTTTATATATCAGGGCCAACACTTTAAACAAATATGTGTGATCATATTCCCATAAAGTATGCCTCCCTCCACCCCACACCCCCCCAAAAAAAAACCCATTTGCTACCTATATCACATGTTTATAGTCAGGAAAGTACTTTGTAAACTGTAAAACACTATTCAAAATGTGATGTATCATGATTACCATCATCACTTTTTGAGTGGGAGGCTGAGGCCCTGAACAGTGCCTTGATGGCAGAGACAGGATTTTTTTTATGGTAGATGGAACTATGCATTCTTGATTATTCTATTTCTTCTTGGTGGCTGATGACATGTTTTATGGAAAAAAACATTTAAGGTATCAATGTACATTCAATAAAATGACAAATTAAACTGTTGGAGATGATGATTTGTTATCTTCCTTCCCCTTCCCATTTATGCTTTTATGTAAAAGTATTTATTAAGTGCTTACTGTAAAGCAGCAGATACACAATTCAAAAGTAAGACAATCCCTAGCTCTTGGATGTACCAAAAATAAGACACTCGGTCATTTAGCTCCAGGCATTTTCTCTGGCTTTCTCCCAAGCATGGAAACACTTTCCTTCCTTATCTTTTCATTATTGGCTTCCTTTAAATCCCAACTAAAATCCCACCTACAAAAATTAATTTTTAATATTTTTTATCAAAGTCTCTCCTTCCTTCCCACCCATCTCCCAACCATGGAGAAAGCAAGCAATGTGATATCAATTACACATGTAAAATCATGAAAAATTCTATATTAGCCAACATTTTTGGTGTTTTTGTTTTTATTGATATTGTTATCACTGTTGTTATGTTATTAGTGTTATCATTGTTGTTATTGCTGTTATCATTGTCATTGTTATCATTGATATTGCTGTTCTCATTGTTGTCATTGTTATCATTGTTTTCCTTGTGGTTATTGCTGGGGGGGGTTAATATTTTCATGTACATGGTGCCTTCAAATTTATAATTTGCATTTTTGTTGTTCAATTGTCTCAGTTGTGTCTGGTTCCTCATGAGCCCACTTGAGATTTTCTTGGCAGAGATATTAATTTGCCATTGGTCTTCTCCCCAACTCTTGCTACAGATGAGGAAACTGAGGCAAACACGGTCAAATGACTTGCTCAGGATCACACAGCTAGTAAGTGTCTGAGGCCAGATTTGAACTAAGGAAAAGAGAATCTTTGACTCCAGGCCTGGCACCATGTCCACTATACCACCTAGATGCCCATGGTAATTTTCATTACCATTTCAAATATATGCTTCACAGATACATTTCACAACTCATCTATAGGTTTTTCATGCTCTGTAATACTACAAATTTTCTACAATCCTCCTTAGCAGATCTACCCTAGTTAGAAATAAGCAAAGCCCAACAGAGTTCAATTTAGGAATCATTTATTAACAATCACTGTGTATAAGGCACTCTTCTAGGAGCAGTGAAAACAAGACCAAAATTTATGTATCCATACATCCACATATATCAGAGAAAGAATCCATAACCTCAAGAAGTTTATATTCTTGGAAAGAATACAAAGTGTATAAAATGTAATAGAAAATTCAAGAAGGAAAAAATCACCAACATAGGAGACATCAAGAAATGCCTCATGTAGAAGATGGCAACTGAACTGAGCTTTAAAGAAAAAATGAGAGAGTCTGAGAGGGAGATGGGTGGTTGATGCAGTGAATAGAACATGATCCTGGAATAAGTAAGATCTGAGTTCAAACATGGACTAATACTATGTGATTCTAGGAAAGTCATTTAACTTCTGTTTGCCTCAGTTTCCTAAACTGTAAAATGAGAATAATAATAGCACCTTCTTCCTAGAATTGTTAGATCAAATGAGGTAATAATTATGAAGCACTTAGCATAGTGCCTGGCACATAGTAGGTGCCATATAAATGCTAGATATTATTATTATACAGAGGCAGAAAATGGAGAGCCACATACAGAGAAATTTGTAGGCCAGATTGGAATAGAAAATAGGGAAAGAAAAATAATAAGAAATAAAGCTAGAAAAAAAAGCTAGTGTCAGAAATAAATTGTGGAGGACTCTTACATAGCAGAATCTTCCATCAGTTACTTATTTTAGTCTAGATGTAATCATAAAGATGTGATCTACTGAAAAATATTGCCTTCAAAAGCCTGCCTACTCCCTTCAATGAAAGTATACCCTGCCTATTGTCTCCATTGAGGATATCCTCAATACTTGCATAGATCATTCTCAGAATGAAGCTGCAGAGATTGAAGAGTTGGCATGAGTCAGTAGTTGAGATAGCTTTTTAATCACCATTTAAAATATAGTCATCATCTTTTCATTTGTTTGGAATCAAAATATCTTTGAACTATATTGAGAATGAGCCCTTAGGTTCTTTGAAAATTGGCACTGCTTGAAATAATTTTTTCTTTATATTCTTGGAGAGGTTCCTTAATACTTTCTTATTTTTTATTTACTAAATAAAAAAGTAAATAAAAATATTTACTTTTACAAACACTTCTCTTTTCTAGTGTCCCTCCTCACTGAATAATTTTAAATGAAAAATAAAATTCTCATAACAAATATGCATAATCCAGTGAAACAAATCCCCACATTGTTCATGTCCAAAATGTGTGTCTCATTTTAAGTCCATCACGTCTCTGGCAAGAAGTGAGAAGCATCTTTCTTCTTCTTAAGGCCTCTGAACTCATTGTTTGTCATTGCATTTTTCAGTATTCTAAAGTCTTTCAAAGTTTTTTTTTTCCTATAATGTTATCACTGTATAAATTTCCTAGTTCTTCTCACTTCACTCTACATCAGTTCACAGAGATCTTCCCAGTTTGTTCTGTATCAGTAATATTCCATTACTTTCATACACCATGATTTCTTGAGCTATTCTCTGATAGGTAGGCACGATATTGGTTTTCAATTTATGGTTAGTACTAAAAGAACTGCTATAAATACTTTTATACACAGATGGCTTTTTCTTTTCTCTTTCTTTTATCTCCCGGGAACTTCAGAAGAAAAAAGGAGAAATAGCTGCTGGGAATGACCAAATACTTAAAGAAAATTCTACATTGGAGACTATAATTTCTAAGGCCCTTAGAAATTGATTCTCAATAAATGTCAAAGTAGGTAAAATGTCAAACTAAGGAAAAGGTAAATGGCAGGTCTTCTGCCTAATGGTCAAGACACCCACAATTACCACCTGATACAACTGCTTTCTTGACTAAAAATTGTATGAGGAACAAATAAACTAATGAATATGAAAACATTCTGGAAATAATAGAATATATAAATAAAAAATATTATTGTTGATAACCTTCTCCTTTGAATTAATTCAGATTACAAGTTTCTGCCATGAGGAATTTGTATCTGGATAAGGTTTAAAATTCTGGAGACTGGAAGTCTAGGAAGAAAAAAAGGTAGAACCAATCTTAGTTAATTTTAAACATGGAATACTGCATAAGAATTCATCTGAATTTAAGACCCATTTCAGCTCTT
The DNA here is from genome assembly GCF_027887165.1 of Monodelphis domestica. Lineage (NCBI taxonomy): Eukaryota > Metazoa > Chordata > Mammalia > Didelphimorphia > Didelphidae > Monodelphis > Monodelphis domestica. Next base: position 130,485,099 of record NC_077228.1, on the reverse strand, counting down.
TTCTAGCTATGTAAACCTAGACAAGTAATGTAACTACTCAGCCATTCAGTTTCCCATAATGGGAACTTCAGTGGAATTTAGTAGCCTCTAAGGTCCCCTCTAATTCTTGAGCTAAGATCTGATAATTCTAAGTGCTACACAATAGGATAACCTAATTTACCTAGGTAGTACACCTCTGAATAAGGGGGAAGAGTCTCAGAAGATCAATTTGACTAAGGAGAGAGTTCATTTATGAACTCAGATTTTAAAGAGATACCTACAAGAGATAAAAGTCAAGACATAATAATATGGAGTCAAAAGAATCAGTTCTATAAAAAAGTATTAGGAAGACTAAAGATCAGAATTCAGAGGGACTTCTAAAATGCTGAAGTTTACCCAAAAAGCCTTCTTTTACTGTGATGTAGGTCAGAAAAAGAAAAGTAGGAGCATTGCTAATGTTGTAGAAACTGATGTTAATATGGATAACAAAAAATAGAACTATTCAGCTCCTCTTTTGCTTTAATTTTTTTCTTTTATTACTATGAACTTAATAAGCATTAAAAACATGAACATTTCCACTTTCAAATCACAGAAAAGAGAGGCCCACATAAGAAATTATAAATCTCCATAACACACAGTTTTTGAAAAATATATATTTCAAATTTAATACAATAGTCCCATTCTGTATTTTCTTTTTCCTTCATATTTGTATTTTTAAATGATTCATCAGTGTTTTCTTTCTTTTTTATATGATACTTCTTCTAAAAACCCTCCTATTCAACAGGAAACTAATACACTTTTTTTCAATTTTTCCCCTTTCCCACTCCTCCTCCCTCCTCAAGAAGGCAAGTTTGTACATGAGTTGTTTGTGAAGATAGATAGATAGATAGATATATAGATAGATAGATAGATAGATAGATAGATAGATAGATAGATAGATAGATAGATAGATAGATAGATGGATGGATGGATGGATAAATAGATAAAAATCATATAATACATATTCCCTATTCATCATGTTATGAAAGAAGATATTTTTTTCTGAAACAAAAGTTTCATGTTAATTTTCTTCTGGTGATATATGCCTTTAAGACATACAGGAAAAATATTCTCTGAAGAATTAAAGTCAAAAATCATCCAAAGGACAGTGAAAAGTCATATGATTTTCACAGGTTGCAATATATTACATACAACAGAAATAATGTGAGGGTTCCATAAAAGAAATTAGTACTGGGGTAGCTAGATGGTTCAGTAAATTGATAGAGCCAGGCCTGGAGACAGGAGGACCTGGGTTGAAATCTGGCCTCAGACACTTTCTAGCTATGTGACCCATGGCAAGTCACTTAATGCTCAAACTGTACATCCCTTAGAGATCTTCTGCCTTGGAACCAATATACAGTATTTAAGATGGAAAGGAAGGAAGGAAGGAAGGAAGGAAGGAAGGAAGGAAGGAAGGAAGGAAGGAAGGAAGGAAGGAAGGAAGGAAGGAAGGAAGGAAGGAAGGAAGGAAGGAAGGAAGGAAGGAAGGAAGGAAGGAAGGAAGGAAAGAAGGAAGGAAGGAAGGAAGGAAGGAAGGAGGGAGGGAAGGAGGGAAGGAGGAAAGAATTTGGTAAAATAAAATAAAATTTTATGGCATCTTTGTGACAAGGCAAAGTAGAAAAACAGGCAGATTGATGGTTCAATAGTGTGCCTTAGAATATTTGAATGGCTAAACAGCTGTTGAAAAGAGACATGCTCTACCTTTGGACCAATTCTATTCAATATCTTATCAATTATTTGAATGAAGGTGGAGATGGAATGCTTATCAAGTATTCCAATGATGCAAAGCAAAGGAGTGATAGCTAATAAGTGAGATGACAGAATCCATATCCAAACAGATCTTGCCATACCAGAGTCAACACTGAAACTAAAGAGGAAATCAAAGGAGTTAAACATCAGTCTGACAAGTACAGCTTGGGGGAGATCTGCCTATAAAGCAGTTAAAATAAAACAAGACTAGAAAATATGTGTTTTAGTGAGCTGCAAACTCAACATGAGTCAGCAGTGTGAAGGGCAGCCAAAAGAGCTAATGCAATAGTTTAAAAAAAATGATAATTCAAATATGTGATTTCAGCAATGTTAAATCAGAAAGCTGTTCAAAGAGACTACATGAGTTACCCATGGCAACACAGTAGAACATAGCAAAGGCAATAATCTACTTGAACCCAGATATTCCTAATTCTGAGGTTGATTCTCTATTCATTTTTACCATGTTGTCTTTTGAAATTTATGCTTTAGTAGTACAAAAATAATATACAGAATGAGAGAATAAATAATCATGGTCTACTCTTCTCACCCTACCACATCACATCTGGCATAATGTTTGTGCTCCATTTCAGTGCTGGACCTTGGAGGGGATGTAGCTATAGCATATCCAGATGAAAACAATGAGGACATTGGAGGAACTAGAAATCAGACAATGAAAAGAAGAGTTAAAGGAGTTAGTTATCTTTCACCTGGAAGGGAAACTACTTAGTGAGGACATTCTGAGTGACTTAATCTATTTGAAGGAGTCTCATGGAGATGAAATATTAACTTGAATCTATTTGGTCCTAAGAAGGAGACATAGAATAAAAGGGTAGAAGTAGCAAAAATATAAATTTTTAGATCAACATAAGAAGAAACTTTCTAAGGATTGGAGTTGTCCAGAGTGGAATTGATCACTCCAGTATGTGGTGAGTTTAACACCATAAGAAGCCTTCAGGCAGAGTTTAGATCCTGTTGTTGAGAGGATTCATGATCTGGGTAAGGATCACAATAGATAATCTCTGCCTTCTGAACCAAAGATTCTATAAATCTGTGAACAAGAATAGCCTGGAAGGAGCAAAGAAAGGGAGATAGCTTTACTATGAAAACTCCAAATTGAGTCACAAAGAGTTGGTCATAATTAAACAATAACAACTCATCTGGCAACCTCTGTTCCAAAGCTTATTAACCAAATCTGCCTTACTTTAGGGATAGTTCTGTTAACAGTAGCACATCAAAGGAAGACTTAAAAATATGAACATAATAAAGAAAAATTACATTATATTTTTTTAACTCTTACCTTCTATCTTAGAATCAATATTAAGTAGCAATTCCAAGACAGAAGAGTGATAAGAGCTGGGGAATGGGGGTTAAGTGACTTGCCCAGGGTCATACAACTAGGAATTGTTTGAGGCCAGATTTGAAACCAGGACTTCTTGACTTCAGGCCTGACATTCTAACCCACTGAGCCACCTAGCTGCCCCACATGATCTTTTTTTTAACATAAGATATTGAGTAGGCAAAAACCCAGAATCAAAGACAGTGAGGGAAAGAATTCACATGTACCAAAATATTTATAACAGCACTTTTTGTTGTAGTGCATAGTAAAGAACAGGAAACAAAGTGGGTGTCCATACATAACAGAATGTTGGAACAAATTAAGGCATTTAAATAAAATTGAATATTATTGCACAATAATAAGTGTCAATGGGTACATTCAGTGATACCTGGAAAATTTGTGGGAACTGATGCAGAGTGAATTAAACAGAGCCAGAGAAATAATTTGTATTGATGACAATAAGGAAAATAACTTCAAAAAAGAATGAAGAATTCTGATCAATTCAAAGATCAATGATGACTACAGAAGATTAATTATGAAACATATCTCACCTTTTGTCAGAAAATTGATACTAAAGGTTCAGAATAAAATATATATTGTCAGCTATGTGGATTTCTTTTTTACTTGGCTAAGTTAAACTTTATTATAAAGGAAGATTTATTTTTATTGGGTGGGGGAATCTGTGAGGAAAAAGTATGGTGCATAATGTTGAGAATATAAAAGAAGAAAAGAGAAACCAAGAAATATTAAAAAAATACAAAGAGAGTACATGGAAATTTAGAAGGGGACACAGAATGGCAGGACAATTTAGTTATTATCATGTTAAATTTATATACCTTGAAAAAACTGCAAAATGGAAGCTTTATGGTTTCATGTATAAACTTTTTTCTATTCTTTGTACATTTAAATAATTGATTATTGATGTTTATTAAATTCAGAATTTAAAAATGACAAATATGAAATAAGTATCAATGTAATATTCAATTAACTCTTTTTTTCTTTTCAATACTGTGTATGGTTTCCAAGACAGAAGAGTATAAGGGCTAAGCAATTGGGGTTGAATGACTTGCCCAAGGTCATACAGATAGGAAGTATCTGAATCCAGGTTTGAACTCAGGACTTCTTGTCTTCAGGCCTGTTTCTCAATCCACTACTCATTGCTCCACAATTCACTCTTAAATATTTGTATCAAGAGAGAGGCTGTGGAGTTCAAAACTGGAATTAGCAGATCACCCAAAGATAATAAATGTGGTATGTATCTTTGAAATATAATGGTGATTTCCTTTCCTTTTCTCTCATTTCCTCTTCTTTCTTTTCCTCTCTTTTCTCTTCTGCCTTCCCTTCCCTTCCTTTGATTTCTTTTCTTTTTCTAAAATAGCAGGTTTAATTTCCTTTCTGAATATCCTTGCCCCAAAAAGCTACTGTTAAAATGAGTTGATGCTTTCTGGGTGAGATGGCACATGCCTATAATCTTAGAAATAACGGAGGCTGGGGGGCAGCTGGGTAGCTTAGTGGATTGAGAGCCAGGCCTAGAGACGGGAGGTCCTAGGTTCAAATCTGACCTCAGCCACTTCCTAGCTGTGTGACCCTGGGCAAGTCACTTGATCCCCATTGCCTAGCCCTTACCACTCTTCTGCCTTGGAGCCAATACATAGTATTGACTCCAAGGTGGAAGGTAAGGGTTTTAAAAAAAAAAGAAAGAAAAAAAGAAATAACGGAGGCTGAAGATCCTAAATCACTTGAGTTCAAGAATTCTGAGCTATACTTCACTAAACTGAATTCAAAATAATACAAAGCAAGAAACCTCCAGATAATATAAAGAAGAGAAACTGAAAAAGATTGGAAATAGAACTGGAACCCCCTAGCTGATGAGTGATGGAACTAGACCCATAACTAGCTCCTGTGCTTCTAGACTAGATGAGATGGGGAGAATAAATCTTAATTTTTTAATGATCTCTTTGGCATTCTAGTCAATAATATGCTAGATATATAAAGAGAAAACAACTTGAGATTAACTTGTAGTGAAGGAGTGTCAATAGATGTAATAGCTACATCACTATCGGACACCCCAAGATTCAAGGTAACCCAAAAAATATATCTCCTTGTGGGACAATTAATTGACTGTGACAAATATTCATTGAACACCTACTGTGTGTGTAAGTAATGCTATTTTAAGCACTTTGGGGAATACACAGAGTTATAATACCCTTTCCCCTTCCTGCCCTTGAAGTATTTACATTCCATTTGGGAGATAAGAGCTAACATATGAAACAATTAGAGAGTGATATAAATTGACTCTGCTATATATAAATGTATAATAAATATTTACATATCTTGCAACTTGGTGTAATGGTAAGTACATTGGACTTGGAATTTGGATTCATGTTCTAATGCAGAAGCATGGTCAAGTCAAACTTTCTGGGTTGCAATTTACTCATCTAAAATTGGGATGAGATTCGTTGTAGCTTCTTCAAATTATTCTTTTTTACAGAAAGCACTTTGTAATCTTTAAAGTGCTTTTAAATTTGCTTTTTAATTGTATGTATGAAAATAAAACACTAGTTACCATGTAACATAATGATCTGTGTTTAATAATGGTGGTATCTGAATTTGTGAGTTTCACTAAAATGGATGCATTAATAAATAGAGATAGAGTCACACCAGTAACTGATAGGTAAATAGGCAGATAGATTAGATACCTAGATAAATGTGTATATATGTATAATGTATATTATATGTGTGTATTATACATGTATGTTTATATGTATATATACATATATGCATATGTGTGTGTGTTTCTGTGTGTATGGTCAACTAGTGATCCAGCAGATAGAGTACCAGACATGAAGTTAGGGAGAGCTGAGTTCAAATTTAGCTTCAGATTCTTATTAGCTCTGTTTAATTTGGGAAAGTCACTGGGAAAATCATTTAAGCCTGTTTGTCTCAATTTCCTTATCTGTAAAATGAGTTGAAGAAGGAAATAGCAAACCACTCTATTTGGCAAGAAATTTGGCAAGAAAACCCCATAAAGCATCATGAAGAGTAGAATACAACTGAAACCACCAAACAACAACTGTATGTGTGTGTCTGTGTCTGTATGTGTGTGTAGTCATATAGTTAGAGTACAGCCAATAATTTTTACCACACTGTAACTCACTCACAGGGCTAGCCCTATGAGTAGGTACAATGGGTTGCCCATTTGTGTAATATGATTTGAAAAATCACCCTGAATAAAAGTTTTTATCCCCTTGCCTATCTCAGTGGCTGAAATTTCATTATTAGTCATTCCTTGGTGTCTAAGGCTGTATTAAAATACAGATATTTTTGGTGGGTGAGTGGAGGTGGTGCTGGTGTTAACACTATGGGAAAATTAGTTAGCATCTCTCTAAGAGCAAGATTCTTCCTTGGCACTCTTAATACTAAAATAACCAAGAAAGGGGCTACCAAACGTATATATTCTTCATTGAAGACTTTGGGAAAAACAGGCAAGGATGACAAAGCACAGATGGATTCTGATCCAGTCTAGTGAATCTTGTAAATTCTCAAACAGTATCACAGGTCTATTAAATAATTTGAGAAAGAGCGAATTTCTTCCTTATTTTGGAAGGATACCCAGTATGAATGTGGAGTATAAGTATAGTAAGGTCTCCAAGAAATGGGAAAAAAAAAACATGACAAGGAGGGGAGAAGGTGACAAAGTTATTCTTTGTTGGCTTCACAATTTTTCTTGAAGATTGGTTCCACATTTAGATTTTTCTGGACTTGCTAGTTCCTAGGTCCAAACATTAGTGCTAACTGCACCATGTCATCCAAAGCCGGTTGACATTATTAGAGGAAATTCCTCACTAGGACAACCCTATGTTGATGAAGTCACAGATCTGAGGTTTTTTTTTTGTTTTGTTTTGTTTTGTTTTATTTTTAAAGCTTTATACCAGAGCTTAATTTTTAACTATAAGAATTCATTCAATCATTCAACAATCATTGATTAAACATCTAATATTTGCAAGATACTATTCATAGGGCCCTTTGATAAAAGGAATTTGACCTCATCAGGAAGGCCCACCAAGTTACAGATTCCTAAATAACATCCCATTTTCCCCTTCCATCTCCATTAACAGTCATGATTTTCTTCTCGCAATGCCCTAAAAACCTTGTAGCCTAGAACAGAATTCCAAAGTGCTCCATGAGTTAGCTTCAGTTTTTCCTCCTCCTCACTCTTTCCTGTTTCTTTTTGTCCCTTTACAGAAGTCTCCAGCCTGGCACTTCAGGGAATAGGATTTGTCCTGGGAGATGGGAAGGCTCCAGAGTCTAACACTTCTTTCTAATACTAAGATCCCAGAGCTTTTTCCAGATAGTTCCTTCCCTCTGAGGATTAGACACTGAGTCCCTGACACATGGGAGTTCATAGCTCAGAAGCCACACATGGTTCATTTATGTTTTCTCCCTTTTGTGAAATTTTATTTGTCCCTGTATTAGACTTCTCAATCCTGAATCAAACTTGCCAAGTAAACACCTTTCTTATAGCTAAGGGAAAATGGGGCAGTGGTTTGGGTGGGGAGGAACAGAACAATCAATATAGATTTTAAAAATACTTAACTTTGATGAATCTCTAAACAAAAACAGGGAGAGGAGGATAATGATGTTAGGAGAATAATCCATGCTGTGGTCAGCTCTGGGTCTTGCCACAATATTCTTAGACAGGGAAGGTCAGTTGAGGAGTTGGGCATTGGTAACATTGAGCAATCTCAACCAAAATGGTCTGGCCAATTTCCAGGGCATCAAATAATTAAGAAAGAGTTTCTAGGAGTTCTATACCTTGATGCTCCTTTCCTCTACTTTTATAACTGAAGAGTAAATTAGCACCACATTCTTCCATGAGTTATAATGGATAGAATGGAAAGGACAGAGTTGTCCTCTCATTCATAGATCATAGAATTAAGAATTGGAAGAGATCAGAAAAGTCATCTGGCATAATTCCCTCAATTTACAGATGAGAAAATTGAGGCCCAGAGAGGTTAAGTGAAATCACTTTGGTAAGATCATGTTACATAGACAGTAAGTGTCAGATTTTGGATTTGAGAATAAATCTTGTGACTTTAAAGCCAATATTATTTTCATTGCACCATCACTACCTCCCTTATGACTCAACTACCACATTCATTCATTCATTCAGTAGACATATTAAACACTTACAAATCCCATCCTCCCCAAAAAGTCTTCCCTCAAGGAATTTACATTCTCTGAGTTCACAGGAGAGATTGGGGATTATGGGTAAAGAACACAGAAAAGTACATGTGAATGTGTGCATGTGTGTGTGTGTGCATGTGAGTTTGTATGTGCGTAACTTATTTCTGGGGTGGAAAGCATTGACTTGATAAATCAGGATGGGTCTCTAACTGAACCTTGAAGGGTCTTTCAACAGAGAATTTGGCAATATCAAGATGATCAAATTAGTGACTCTTTTCCTCCAATGGCATCTATGGTATAACAATGGAATAATAGAACCAAATCAAATTGGTTGGCATTGGTAAGCAGGGGGCAAGCTCCCCCGAAGCAGTGGTTTACAAAAGCAGTTGGCACTGTAGCCTGGGGTCCTCCTCCTACCTTCTACCAATTATCCAGAAGTATGGAACAACTGAGCCAACTGTTTTTATTACAGAAAAAATCCACCCAGGAAACCATTTATGATTTATACTCAGAGATTTTTTGTTTTGTTTTGTTCTAATGAATGCCATACAAATGAGAACCCCAGACTCTGTCTCCCCAAACATTCAATTCAATGACTCCATGAAGACACAACCTTAATAACTGGCCAAATGCCCTAGGAGCTGACCAAGCAAAATGACAGGCAGAAGAAAAAAAATATAAAAAACTATAGAAATAAGAAAAATCTCTACTCAAAGGCAATCTTTTCTTCAAGTTGAAGCCACAGTTTTATGACTTTTAAGCAGACAAAAAGTGTATTTTTAAAATTCTTTCATTCCTTCAGTTTTAAACCTATAATATGAAGCAGTAAGCTATCAATCTGTCATAAAAAGCTTAACAGATGGGGATATACATGACAAGAACATGATCTACAACCCTATTTGTTAAGCCACAGAATAATTCTTAATTCGTCTAACTTCTTGTTACAAAAAGAGCTTTCTGCAATGTAAGGAAGAGTTAAAACATTAAAGCAAGGCTAGAGGGAAGCTTTTAGTTGGTTTCTAACTCCCAATGTCTTTTCAGCTGAATTCTGCATACAAATCTATATTTGCAAGACACCCTCCTCTACCAGTTAATCAAAGCCCTGGAAATTCAAGGAAACCTGTGTTTATGGAAATCTGGCATTTCTGTAAAGTTTTGAATGAGGGCTAAATAGAGCAGTTCATCTCATTTTGAAACTAATGGTTCCTGCCAAGTGGTTTTCCAGCCCTGGTCTTCTGGCATAGTCAGCATTTAGGAATGCATTTATGAGCTGGGGTAGTTGGAGACTCTGGAATTCAAATTTATGTCTACAACTCACTGGTTTGTTCCTGATAGGCCTCTGAAAAGAAATTGTAATCAATTTACCAAGCTCAGACATGAGGAAACTTTAATATAGCAAGAAGTTTGGGCTTTGTCATTGCCCTTCCTTTGTGGCCCTCCTCCCCTTTTGTCCCAAGATTTAAGAAGAGAAACTTTTTGGGTACACTTGGAGAGATGGAGTTTAACTCCCTGTGACTAGAGGATCCTCTTACTTTTGAATTCAGCAAAAAAAAAAAAAAATAGAAAAGCATCAGCCTGTGCTCTGGAGTTCACCTTCCTTAATAGACTCTGGGCGGTGTATAAATTGTAGAAGGTATGTGTGGTTTGTCACCTAAGTTGGTTTTATTTCAATCAGCCTTTCCCTTGCTATGTACAACAAAGCTCTGCTAATTGCTCACTCCATTTGTTGTTGAGATTTATCTACCAGGGAACTTGCCAACAAATTAGGACATGGGTTTTTGTTGGGGTTTTTTTTTCCCTGAGTCACATAAAACCTCACTTTCCTTTTTTTTTTTTCATTAAACAAGGCCCAAGGATCACACTCCCTTTTCCATGTAATCATAGATTTACTACTTTTTCTAAGACGCCTTTGAAGAAGTCATCGAATAAATTAGCAATACTGGAAATATGCCTACAGTTTGTGTTGGCTTTGAGTTTTAGGGAGTTACTTAATAAACAAAATTCAGTGAATTTCAAACAGTAACAAAGCAATTTCAATGATTAATCAAGTGTTAAAAACTAGTTTAACCTCTCCTGTTTTACAAACTCTATATCACCCTGACCAAACTAATAGAGGAATAAGACACCCATCTGGAAATCTCATCTGAAATATTAGATTGGGAATCTAAAATTCAGCCAAACAGTGTGGCTTGTAGGGATATCCTGTCGGATAATAAATTGCATTAATCTTACTTAAATTTTCCATCTAAATCATGTCCTGTGACCATATTACATTGAGGAGAATGTGCCTTGCTTTGAATGCATTGTGCTACTGAAAACTTATTAAAAGAGAAAAGAAAGGAAAAAACCCATACATAGATAATGGTTTTCCTTTACTTTTTTTTTTCTGACTGGATTTTCCAATACTGAAGAATCTCTGTTAAACATTCTGGCACCTTGTAAAGAAAATTTGGCCTCTACCACTGGCCCTTGCGGCTTCTAATAGGCTATAAGAAATTCTATGTGTCTTGGAATATTTTAGGTAACTTTTCTCTCTTTATCTGGTTGCTTTTCATTGTGTGGTAGGAGACGTGTTGTAGTGGATTTTCTTCAATATTTTCTCTTTCACATGTGGGATTGGTAGCCTTTCCAGGAGAGATATTGTAGTTGCTTCTTCTTGTAACTTTTAAGAATGAAAACACTCAAAAAGAATTTCAGTCTCAGCCAGTTAGAAAAAAAAATTCCTAGAGGGAAAAAAATTCTCATGATTTTCTTGGGGCTGCGAGAAAGGATTGTGGCATTAAATAAAGCATCCCCCACCCCACTGCTGTCTTCCACCTACTGCATGCTGTAAATATCAAATGTATTAAGAGGTGTTAAAATAATGTTGAATTTAAGCTGAACCCACAAACCCTGGGAAACTCTGAAGTAGGGCAGTCACTGCTGTTTCTGGGCATCTACCATGCCAACAATAGTAGCAAAAAATAACTCTGAGGGAAGAGTTGACTTGCTTCATTAGTACAGGTTACTGTAGTTCACATCAACACCCACCGCGAGGAAAGGCAAAAGGAGAATGGAGGTCTGAGCATATTGGTTAGGTTGCCTACTGAACCGTCTAGCCAGTGTGGAAATGAGAAGCTTCCATTCCTAAGATGAACTGTTTCTGTTTCTGTTTCAATAGCCTCACTGCCTGCTATATTATTACTCTAGTGCCTACAATGTGTTTTGCATGCAGTAGTCAATCGTGGTTGTTGATTTGGGGGGTAGTTCTTTAAGACTAGGTCTCCCTGTCTCACAAAGAGCTGAAAAAAACAGCATCTATTCACAAACTGATCCTATTATTGATTTTCTTGGAAGCTTTAATCGTCTCCGTTTTTCTGATTCACTCCTCTTTGGGTACTCTGATGGCCCTCAACCTCTAGGGATGTACAATATTGGTGCCAGATCAATATGGGCACTCAATCAGTCCAACCTACTACAGCCTTAATCCTTCTGCGGCTCAGAACTTCCAAACTCAAGCAATCCACCAAGCTCAATCTCCCAGTACCAAGGATTACAGGTATGTACCACCATCATACTGGGCACATGTTGATTAAATTTGAAAGGGGTTGGAGGCAGAATAATTAATTGACAAACTGGTGATTCTAACAGGAACATTTTTGGTGTTTACTTCCAAGAGGGAGAGAGAATGAGAGAGACAGACAGACAGACAGACAGACAGACAGACAGAGACAGAGAAAGCTGTAGTGAATAGAGTACAGGAGTGCTTCCTGAACCAGGAAGACCTGGATTCTTATACCAACTGGCTATATGACCCTGGTGAGTCACTTAATCTTTCTGTGTTCCATAAATATTAGAATATAAATTACAGAATAGGTGCCAACATGATCAGTTTCCCCACTAGAAGTTCCCTAAGTCAATGAACTCACATGTTTTCTCTAGTAAATTGCTTAACTGGGCACTAAGTACCGCCATGTTTGCCAGTAAACTATGACTCATGCTATCCCAACAGAAAACTTGCTCTCTGCCTCTCCTCTTCCTCAAATTACTAGCTCCTCTAGTCCACTCTTCTCTGCCTAACCTTTGCCTTCTTCTACCTTCAACATGACTTTTTGTCCAGTCTTTTCATAATGTCATACCTAAAAAGGACATGAGATCTAATCCAGACATTCTCAAAATTAAAAAAAAAAATTTTAGTCATGAACTTGTTTAAGAGTCTGATTACACCTTTGGAACCCTTCTCAAAATCATGTTTTTAAATTACATAAAATATATATATAGTAGTCTCTCGGTGATCGAGAATGACTATTGTCTTTGTACAGTTTCATCTACAGTGTACCCTCATGTGGCTTTGGAGTCCAAAGGCTGAGGCGCAGAGTCTGTGGCACGTGGGGCCTGGGACGCCCGTTGTTACGGGAGGTGCGGTTGTGGCCTGGTGTCAGGGTTCACGCGCAGCGGCAAGACGTCGACGTCGCTCATCTTCAAAGGTGGTGGCGGCATGGTGAATGTGGGTTCACCAGCTGCTTCTGTCAGAGGCAGCGAGTTCTAGTTGCTTTGGTGCAATGCCAGCCCACTTCAAGTTTGACTTTAGCTGATCCTTGAATCTTTTCTTTGGTCAGCCTTGTTTCCTGAGTCCAGCTGACAGTTCACCATAGAATACCTGTCTTGGTATTCGCTGTGGGTCCATGCGGATGACGTGTCCAGACCATCGTAGCTGGGCTTTGAGGACCATGACTTTGATGCTGGTGGAGTTGGCTCTGTCGAGGACTTCCTGGTTGGTGATTCGGTCCTGCCATCGGATCCTCATGATGGACCGGAGGGAGCTTTGGTGGAATTGCTCCAGCTGTTTCATGTGCTTCCGGTACAGTGTCCATGTCTCACAACCATACAGGAGCGAGCTGAGGACCACTGCATTGTACACTTTGAGCTTTGTTGCAGTGCTTACACCGCAGTGTTGGAGGACTTTGCAGCGCAGCCGCCTGAGTGCCTGGCTGGCCTTTTGGATCCTGGCATTAATCTCGTGGTGTAGGGACCCATCGTTGGCGATGGTGCTGCCCAGGTACTTGAAAGTGTTGACATTAGAAAGCTGCCTGCCGTCGATTGTAATGCATGGCTGGTTCGTTGGCCTCCCTGGTGCAGGTTGGAACAGCACCTCAGTTTTGCTGAGGCTGATAGTCAGGCCAAACAGTTTTGTTGCGGTAGAGAACCTGTCCACAATGGTTTGGAGATGATTTTCTTGGTGGGCCATGAGAGCACAGTCATCTGCAAAGAGAGCTTCCAGGATGAGTCTCTCTGTTGTCTTTGTTTTTGCAGTCAGACGGCGAAGGCCAAATAGTGAGCCATCCAGTCGGTATTTGATGTAGACGCCCAGGTCTAGATCCATCACAGCATGTCGTAATACTTGGATGAAAAATAGGTTGAATAGTACCAGAGCGAGGACACAGCCTTGTTTCACACCATTGGAGATGTTGAAGCAATCAGAAGTCTCTCCACCAGATAGGACTTCCCCTGTCATGTCGACATGAAAGAGCTGGATCAGTTTGACGAATTTTGCTGGGCAACCGAGCTTGCTGAGGATCACCCACAATGCGTCCCTGTTCACTGTGTTGAATGCCTTTGTCAGGTCTATGAAGACAATGTAGAGACTCAGGTTCTGCTCAAGGCATTTTTCCTGCATTTGCCTCACCGTGAAGACCATGTCGATGGTGCTGCGATCTGGTCGGAAGCCACATGGTGATTCAGGCAGGTTCTGCTCTGAAACAGATGACAGGAGTCTGTTGAGTATAACACGGGCGAGGATCTTTCCAGCAGTGGAGAGTAGTGAGATGCCTCTGTAGTTGTCACAGGCTGCTCATGAGCCTTTGTTCTTGTATAGGGCTACGATGGAGGCATCTCTGAGTTCTGGGGGCATGTCTTCCTCTTCCCATATGCTGGTCAGTACTATGTGGAATGCCTGGAGCGCCTTTCCATTTAAGGCCTTGTACACCTCAGTTGGGATCCCATTTTACCGGGTGCCTTGCCTGCACTCATTTGTTTGATGGCTTTTTGGACTTCCTCTATTGAAGGAGGGACATCAAGTTGTTCAATGGAGCGGTTTTGGGGGATCTGGTCAAGGGCGCTTTGGTCAACTGAAGAGGGTTGGTTGAGAAGCTGACTGAAGTGTTCTTTCCACCTGTTGCTGATGCCTTTTTTATCTTTTATGAGAGTGTCACCATCAGAGGATAGCAAGGGAGTGGTGGTGGGTTTTGATGGCCCATAGACAGTCTTGAGGGCACTGAAAAATTGTTTGTAGTTTTTCATATCAGCAAACCGCTGGATTTCTTCTGCCTTTTTTCCCCACCATCGGTCTTGCATCTTCCTGATCTCACGCTGTGCCTTGGCTTGGAGAGACTTGAATCTGTCCATTTTAGGAGCAGAGTTTGGGTTATTTTGCCACTCCATAAAGGCTTTGTTCTTCTTGCTCAATAGGTCTTCAATAGCAATGTTGTTCTCATCGAACCAGTCCTGGTGGTTGCCTTGTTTTGGGCCTAGGACTGTCTTTGATGTTTCCTTCACTGCGTCTCTGAACTGGTTCCATTTCTCGGTTGAGCTTCCAGTGAGTGGTCCCTTGGCAGACAGCTTGTTGTCCAAGCAGGACTGGAATATTTGCAAATAAGATGGATCTCTAAGATGACTCATGTTGTAAAATGTGCGAACTGTCTGGGTGCCTTTTTGGATGGCGAGGCGCAATGTGCATTTGAAGAGTTGCTCTAACCAATCGGTGGTCTGTCCAGCATTCAGCTCCTCCATGGCTCTGGTGATCTTTACATCCTGGATGTCTCGCCAGTATACAATGATGTAGTCAATGAGATGCCACTGTTTTGATCTTGGGTGCATCCATGTTGTTTTATGTTTGTTCGCCATTCTGAACACAGTGTTTGTGATGGTGAGGTCAAACTCTGAGCATTTGCTGAGTAGCAGTAGGCCGTTGTTGTTCATTTTGCCCACGCCGTGTTTGCCGAACACTCCTTTCCATCTTTCATGGTCCTGGCCAACGCGGGCGTTGAAGTCTCCCAGTAGTATCAGCTTGTCATTTGTGGGCACTGAGTGCAGGATGGCACTCAGGTCAGAGTAGAACTGCTCAATGGTCTCCTCTCTGCTGGTCAGTGTAGGGGCATATGCACTGATGATTGTGGCATACCGGTCTTTGCTGAGAGGCAAACGGATCTTCATGAGCCTCTCGCTGATGCCCACAGGCAAGTCTGGCAGCTGTTTGAGCAAACTGGTCTTGATGGCCAGGCCAACACCATGGATTCTTCATTTGAGGCTCTACCTTTCCAGAAGAAAGTGTATCCAGTGGTGGGCTCGCTGAATGATCCCTCTTCTAGTAAGCGTGTTTCGCTTAAGGCTGCGATGTCGATGTTATATCACGCCAGTTCTTTACCAATTAGAGCTGTTCTTCTCTCAGGTCTTGGGGTATTCTCTCTATCAAGTAATGTCCTGATGTTCCATGCTCCTAGTAGGAGTTTCTTTGTATTTTTTCTTTTATTTAGACTGCTTAAAGGGGATGACCCACCAGTCACGGTGTGCTGACCAGGTGTTTGTAGGGCTGGCAATGTTTGGGACACCTTTTCTAGTCCCCTCCCTTGATTAGGGTGAGCAGTGCTGTCCTAGAGAGGGCTGCTCAGTCGCCCAGGATGCTGCCGAATGTCCCTGCTGCCCACAGGGCCGAGCGACCACTGGTCCGTAGTCCACATACATACAGGATCGTGACTACAACTGCCAGTGGTCACCTCCACCTGTTGCGTCATCACTCCCCCATCGCCGCAGGTCTTGAAGAGGGTGGACGGGGTTAGGATAGATGAGTGTGCACAAAGATACTTGTGCATGAAAGAGATTTAAGTGGAAAAGCCGATGCACAGAGACAGTCCCACTCTCTTGGCGTTGGAAGCCTGGGTCCAGTGGCACGAAAGGTCATTACACCTGGAGACTTCCTCAGCTGCATTGGGTGGCCATGTTGTCCTTTGTGCTCCAACACGCCCTAAGCACTCCACAGTGCTTTGCTGCGTCGCCATCTCAGCCGTTGAACCTTCTTGTTGGTTTCTTCAGTCTGTTCCACCAAAGCAGTCTTCACATGCTGGGTGAGCAAAGCCCTGGTTCACCAGGGGTCGATGACCCAATAGCTACCCTCACAAGGTTTGGCCGCCTGTCGAAGCCATTGCCTGGGGTGTGGCCGCTGCCTCATGCTAGCAGCTACTGGGAGCCACAAGTGAGAGCTGGGTGTCAGGTGTGGGTCAGAAGCTAGAGAGCTGCCCTAGGAGGGCACGACAGGCCCTCCATACCAGAGATACTACTCCTCCCTGAGCACCCCATACACCCCATAAAATACATAAGATTATAAAGGAAATCAATTGTATTTAAGTAGTTATATATATATATATATATATATATATATATATATATATATATATTAGGGCAACCAGGTTGTGAAACTCTGATATTTTTTCACCCCTTTTCTATACAACTAGGCACACTAAGCTACTGAGATTAATTGTCATGCCCAAGGGTACACAGCCACTAAGTGGCAAAACAAGGATTTAAAAACCGGTGTCCAGGCTCTCACTTTGTGCCCATTCAAGTAGTTCACAACAGCCTCCTTTGTTGAGCCTTTGCAAATTAACCAAACCTGGTTTCCATCATCCCAGGTCATTCTAGCCATTCCCTTAATTAACACTTGAATTAAATTCAAACAAATTACCTACATTTGCTCCTTTACTTATGTCCTTAGGCATTCTCATTTGTGTCTTTCCAGTCTACTTCATGAGGTTGTGATTTCTTGTAGGGCAAGGAATCAGTTTTCTTCTTCATTTGTAGCTACCTACAGTGATATTCAATTCTGCAAATACCAAGTGATTAATATGCATACCTATATGTAGGCATATACATGGGTATTGATCGAATAATTGGCTCATGTAAGAACTAGAAAACATTCTGATATTTTTCAAACACTGAAAAAGTACTCTGAATCTAGAATAGCAAGACACTGAATCTTTTTTTATTTCAGAAATTCAGTTCATGTCAAATTTGACTAACATCACAGAAAGGTCATTCTATTCAACAATCACAGAGTGAAATCCAAAAATACATTATTTGAATACAATAGTCCATTATTCTGTCTGACCAACCTTCTCTCATAATGTTGACAGAGGTTAGTCATCCTCCTTAAATTAATAATGACAGGACTTATGGTAACAGGAACAGTGAACTGAAAAAAGGGTAGTGTCAACTATTACCAAAAGTACCCACAGAAGATATTTATTATTTCTCTTGGTCCTAGCCACAACCATTGAACTCACCGTTAATATATTCATTTATTTCCACATAGAGTTTCACAATGTTACGCAATCCTAGAGCTGGCTGAGAAATGTCAGCAATTCAGACCAAGGGTATTTGTCAACGAGGCCAACCAGTTTCACCAGCTCCAGGGACCCATTGCTGCAAGAACCTGCTCTTTTCTCTGTAGAAAAATTACCCCATGGAAGAGAAATAGCAGGCCAGATCCCCACAGCTAAAATAAAATTTGATAAATTGATGCAATGATTGAGATCATTCCAGGGATTTGAGGTAGGACAGGTGGGAAGTTGACAGTCTGTTGTCTGAATCACCCAGAGCACTATTATGTCTATGAGTAGCAAGTATAAGAAAAATAGGAGAGGCTCATTCCCCATTACAAGACAGTTCACTGAAGTTATTGTGGATTTTCCATTAAATTCTAAGTTTTCACTTTGTCTGGAACAAGCTTGATACTCATGTTACAGCTTGCCTGCTTACATATTATTCTTGCAATATTCTTTTAATAGCTCAAATTCAAAACACCACAGTCATTTTAAAGAAGAAATTGCTGTTCTCTTATGAAAAGCTATAATTGCTGGCATGCTACTCAAAGAGAAAAGAGATCATCCGGAGAAAGGTGAGCCTGGTACAAGACTGGTGAAACACAAAGAATGTGAATGTCCTGAGAATCGTGATTTCATTTGTGATTATTCAAAGGGGTCAGTATAACTGGTAGAGAAAATTGTGAAAGTGAAATATGTGATATCACTTGAAAAATAAACACATATATGTATATAGATATATAGATATACCTTCAAATGATCTCTAAGCTCATCAATATGGCTGTTCTCTCTAATAATGCACATCACAATCATCTTGTCTATGTCTTCCCATAAATTCTTTGAATGAGTTCCATTCAATATACTGAAAACTGTCTTTGCTTTCTCTTGACATTGCAAGGATATTAATGGAACATTTGGGCTGCCCTACTACCATTCCTTTCCCCTAAGAATGTGCCCATTCCATATTCTCTTCCTGTCATGACAGTTCACTAATGGCAGTTTTTATTCCTGTCCTTCATTGATTATATACTGAAATATGCTCTAGTCCACCTCTTCTACATTGGCCTCTATGATTTGTCCCTTTTAATTCTTCAAAGACTGCCCCATGTCTTGCTGAGATGGAGCAAAATCATCAGAATGTTGGTATTTTTAAAAATAGGTCTTTGCTTTCATGGGAAACTTGGGGTCATTAAAAAAGTCTTGCAGTTTCTGTCTAGTCTCCTATCCTACCCTTATTCAATTCTGGACCATCTTATTGTCCATCTGTACCATTTTTATCCAAGATACACAAGCTTATGGACAAGGTTTACTGGATATCCATCCAAATGCATGCCATAATCTGGGCATTAGACATTCTTCATCTTTGTTTTTTTCCCCATGTGGATGATCAAACCAAACTTTTGAGAGACTTTAGAGCTCTTCCAGAATGTTCTGCAGTTTTCCAGAGCTTGATGCAGCCAATATAATATCATCCACCAACAGAAACATCTGGAGGATATCACCACTCATAAAGAAATACTCTTCAACTAAGACTCTGTACTGGATCTCCTCCATCACAGTGACAAACACTCTTGGCAAGCATACATTTTGTTTTCTCTCTTGCCTGATATTTATGATCAAAGGACTATTGAACAAGGTCATCTTTCTTGTTAAATCTTTCAAAGAATCTTAAATAATTTTGATCACCTTGATGATCATTGTAAATAGCTTATTCATGATTTTGAAGATCAAAGTGGTGGATACCTTGTTGGAAGACATCCTTTAAGGTGAGATTTTGCTCTATCACATTGAATGTTTTGTTATACCTAACAAACTAAGCATGGTGGTATTGTGAATTCTGTACATCTTTCAATCCAGTCTTGGTAAACATGTAGTCAAATGGAGAATAAAACTTGCAAGCAATGTACCTGTTCCCTACAACTATAATAATCAATCAAGGCATGTGGCATTAAGCCAATAAGATGATGATCAAACAATGTACAACTGGGAAAGCAGGCATACATATTAGTAGTTATATACATTCTAAGTCACATTTTTGGTATAAAAAATCAGTTTTTTTCCTCTGCTTCTTTGATATATTTTCCTCCTCTGTTATATACTTTGTGAATCAATCCCTTACGATGTAGGTTACCTCCTATATAAATCTCTTCTGCACACAGCCTAATTTGGGTGTTCTTCCTCTCTTTGATGTTCTTGGTGCCATTTCTCCCTCTCCATAAGATACACTCTACAGTGTTCGAAGCTTCTTCATACTGTCAGGTTCTCTAAGGCTATACCAATAGAGTCTAATCATTAGCAATTTCTTCCATACTGAAAATCTTCAAATATGATTCTGCCTATTCTTTCCAAGATCTATTTGAGCTTAGTTCAGAAAGGCTCATCACCAATAGGCTTGTCATAAGATGATTCATTTGACCATGACAACTAATTTTAAAAAAGAAAGAAAGAAAAATACAAATGTGTGTCCCTCTTCTGATTCTACAGCAATGTTAGTACAATGCTGTAGAAAGGCATAGAGGATGTTAAGAATCACATGATTTTTTTAAGCATCTATAAATGTTAACAACTATTGGTTCTCTTAATGTGAGATTCTCAGATATTTATGAAGCAGGTATTTATTGGTAGAACTGGATCATATCAGTCTTGACATTCTCACTATAAATAAAACAGACGAAAATGAAATTACCACCAAAAATGAAGGATAGTTCAGTTTTTGTAGAGTCAAATTATGGATCTGGGGGAGTTGGTGTCATCATAAGCACAAAAGAAAAGGAGACATTATTTTAATTTCACTGACCATTTACTTATCTAGTATCATTTATATTCATGCCATGAATTTGCAAAAAGACCACCATGAAAATAGTTGCAACTTATGGACCAACAACATCATTTGCAGAGGATAAAGAGGTGGAGAAAGAACAAAAATCATATAAATAAGATGACAAAAGTTGAAATCCGAACCCAAAAGACCCTCCAAAATAAATGAGCTTGTGCTTTGCTATTCATTTACTTCAATGCAAAGAGAGACTTATTCAAAGCTGCTGGGGATTAAATCAGAAAGCAAAGACCAGAATTGCAAGAAATCAAAGATTTGTGGACTACAAAGTAGAAGTCTTCCTTGAGACAACTGTTTACACACAGTCTATTAGCTCATTAAAGCAAAGAACAAAATTATCTCCAAGATAGAATAATAAAAATTAGAAAAAGATATAGAATGCAATTAAAACAGCCAAATCCTGAACTATTTAAATAAGCTATTGATAATGAAATATAGGAAGCAGCTGGTAGAAATGACTTTGATACTGATAATTTTGATAAGTTTAACTAATTAATCAATTGCCCAACCAAAAAGAGTCTTAAAAATGTGGCTTAGTCAGCAAATGACTGACTTGCCAGAATTAGAGTTGGTTGCTAAAAGAAGCACTGGTTTAAACTGCAAAGTCTTTTACAAAACCTTGAAAAGAAATATGATGGAAAACCTTGAGCAGTGTTGCCTCATAAAGTAGAGAGAAGCAATAGAAGGTAAAAATAAGTTAAAAGAAAGCTCAAGAAAAGACCTAACCAATCTAAAAAAATATTTAAGCATAAGGGAAGGAATGAACAAACAAACAAACAAAAGAACAAAAGAATGAATGCACGAATGAAGGAAAAGAGGAAGAACAAAGGAATAAAGGAAAGAGAAAAGGAAAGAAGGACAAAGTAGTTGTACCCTGACACTTGCACTAAAGGTCACAATAATAGATGTGTATTTTGTAAGTATCTGTATATACTGGCATATGTGTTTATGTGTGTGCATTGGATAGATGTTTATAGATATGTAATATTAATTTATTGCATTGCTAATGTATATGCAATGTGTATATGTATATATACTTTAAGGCTGTCAAAGTGCTGTCCTCACAACCTCCATGATGACTTACCCATGGTCACATAACTCTGAAATACCTGAGAAGGGCTTTGGGCATTGACCTACTAACTCTGATTTCTGCATTCTATTTAATGCACTGCTCAATCATGGATGTGTGATAAGAAATATAATCAAAAACATGAATTCAATTTCTTTTTTTCCTACCTGTAATATTACTGCAAAATCCATGCTTTTTCATCCTACGTGTACCCAGAATTGTCCTAGGTAAATGAAGAAACTGAGTCCTATAGAAGCTAAGTGATTTTCCCAAAATCATACAAGTAAGGTGACAAAAGTTGAAATCTGAACCCAAGTAATCAAATTCCAATCTTTCCACCATTCCACAGAGTTTCTTTCATACAAAAGTAGAAAGCAGTAAATACTAAAATATACTAAAATTCTAAAATATTCATTTAAATTTAAAAATACCTCTCTGAAAAAGGTCTTTTTCAATGTAGCCTCTTTGTGTTTCCCAGCTGTTTAGGCTCCACATAAACAGGTTCATGA
The DNA here is from genome assembly GCF_027887165.1 of Monodelphis domestica. NCBI lineage: Eukaryota > Metazoa > Chordata > Mammalia > Didelphimorphia > Didelphidae > Monodelphis > Monodelphis domestica. The sequence continues at coordinate 130,463,042 of NC_077228.1, read as the reverse complement.
TATGTAAGTGACAGCAGACTGTCATTGCTGCAGGGAAAATGGGATGAGCTTCCTAAAATGAAGACAAAAATAAGATTCAGACGTGTTCTCCCTGTGAATGCCCCAGGCAATACAACACATGTTCAGACGGTGCTAATGGATATCTGTCAGAGACTTGGGAGCATCCATGGGTAATCAGGACTGCATTCAGATTAGTGGAGGTAGATAAGTCCAAAATATATTATATTCTCCCTTGCCAAAAGCAATTTGTTTAATGGGCTTTCTGCTTATAAAGTACTAAGTCATTCTTTTCAGTATTAAATATTTTGGGTCCTTGCCAAAAAAGAGATATATGGACAAGGAAAATAGAGAAATGGAAAGATTATGTATTTCTCAGGGATAATAATCATTTGTAAACTTCAAACTTTTCCTAGGGATTAGAACAAAAGAGACTGAATAGATCATTTTACATATAATTGAACTGAGGCCTGGAGGAATAAAGTCCCTCTCCCCAGATTTCACAGAGTCAAGATTCAAATGTTCACCTTCCATCCCCAAATCCAATGTCCTCCTACTACACCAAATAGACTTGCAAAAGCTTGAACCCAGCATATCTCAATTGACCTTCATAGTTTAAAAAAACTGCCTTTTAACAATGGAAATGTTTTCATTAAAAATTATCTGAAGAGCTTTTGGTTTGTTTTGTTTTTTTTGGTGGTCATGCCTACCATATCAGAGGTAGTCTGAGATGGAAAAAAAGTACTTGACATGAAGTCAAGAAAGGTATGATCAAGTCAATTATCCAACAAACACTGCTTACTCTTCCAAGTCTAATTCTACTCTTTTCCACAACCTCTACTCTGCTTGCTATTCCTTATACAAGATGCTCTATATCTCATCTCCAGGTTTTTGCATTGTCTCCCATGCCTGGAAAGCCACCCTCCAAAGCCACCTTAGTTAACCTGGCTTCCGGGGAGACTCAACTCCAGTTCTACCTTTTATAAAAGACCTTTCCTTGTTCCTCCAGATACAGTGGATGGAGTGGTGGGTCTGGAGTCAGGAAGATTCTTCTTCCTAAGTTCAAATGTGGCCTCATATATTTACTAGCTATGTGACCCCAGGAAAGTCCCTTAATCCAATTTGCCTCAGTTTCTTCATTTGTAAAATGAACTAGAGAAGGGAGTGACAAACTACTCCAATATCTTTGCTGAGAAAACCCCAAATGGGGTCAATAAAGATTTGGACATGACTGAAACAAGTGAACAACAACTAGTGACTAGATCTAGATTTTACCTTCGAGGTTACCTTCCATCCTCTATATTGTTTCTATACACCCAGCTATTTACACTGTTTTTCTCTCTCATTTGAAAATGAGGTCCTTGAAGACAGAAGCAGGTTTTGCTTTCCTTTTTATCTTAAGTGCTTAGCACAATGTCTGGCATATTTGTTATTGTTGTTCATCTGTTCAGTTATGTCCAACTATGTGGCCCCATGGATGAAACATTTTATTACTGTCCTTGGAGTTTTCCTGGCAAAGAGATTGTAGTGGTTTGTCATTTCCTTCTCTATTGGATAGTTTCATGGAGATGTAAAAATCCTTCCTTCAAGGCAAGGCAGTGATCCAGAAGAAACTTGGCATATAATTAACACTTAATAAATGCCTTTCAACTGACTGATTTGGAGCCTTATTCTTTTGTAAAAATTAAAATTAAATCTCAATAATAATATATTATATTTTAAGAGATTTATTAATGATCATTAGAAATAAATGAATAAAAGTTAACAAAATAAAAACCACGTGGCCATGGCTGATCAGCCAGTTCAAACCTTCACTTAACACCACCATGCTTGCTGTCATCAAGCCAAAGAGGTGGAGACCTTCCACGTCTCTACCTAATATCCTCTGTCTACAGGAAGTACATAATGACAGGAAGTCAGTGGGTTCCAGGAAATGTAGTTCTTTTTTAGGGTAATAGAAATTTTTCAATTATACATTCCCCCCAATGATCAATTTAGGGGGCTAGTCTCCCCAATTTGATCATTTAACATAATCAACTTTTAAATTATAGTAATTTGGGGGATAAAAGGAAAAGGGAACAAACCCAATGATTGCTAGGTGCATTGACAAAAAGCCAATTGGGGGAAGTCCCCTTTGGCATAAGAGTATACATACAAAAACAAATGCATTTCAATCCCACACAGTTCAAAAACCACATCCCAGAGTTCACTCTGGATCTTCTCATGCAGCATATTGTCTATGTAAGACTCTTAATGGTGTCTTTTCCAAATAGTTCCCTTTCTGGATTTGGAGAGGTAGCATGTTTATTACCCTAAAATTACTCTCAAAAAGAATTTAAACTTTGCATTTTAGAATAATTATACATCCCCCCTGAAGAGGGTGTTGAAAAACACAGGGATAACTTAGGTATGCATGGCTGAGTTATGAGGTATATGATTCAATTGGCAAGAGAAATTAAAAACATCAAAAAAATCCAAATAAAAGAGAAAAGATAACTTCCAGATGAAATACAGACTATCAAAGTCTGATGTGAAAAAATTCTGAGTAAAGGAAAAGAAACCTATAACAGATCCTTGAATCAGGGCCCAATTAAAGTAATTTCTATCCCACAAGTCTATAGGACAAATGCAGTAATATTTCACTTACTCATTTGCAGCCAAGACTACAGGAAGTTGCCATACTATAAAAGAGAAAAAAGGACTAGAATTTTTTGTGATAGGGAAGTGTCATTCCCTGGTGTGATTTTACCTTCACTCTCAGGTGTAGAGAAAGCCAGGATGATAGCCAAACTTCAGTACTTGTCTGTGAGTATTTCACAAAGAGTGTGGAAATGAGGCATCCTGCATCTTAACATGTCAAGTGCCACAACCTCAAGTCTCACACTAGGTACAAGTTCTTTCATATTGGCTTAGAAGTTCATCAGTCCTACCTGGATTGGTTTGGTCCTTTTTGACCTTGTGCTCCTTGGCACTGTATAATGGCTCTTTTGTTCCCTTCTCCTGGCATCAGACACAATCATTAATCACAGTCCCATAACATTTGTCAATAAATTACAGATTTCCATAGTCTAAAGTTTTGGGTATACATTAATAGTATAGCACATATATATATATATATATATATATATATATATATATATATATATATATATATATATATATATATATATATATATATACATATAACCTGTATTACTCTAGAATTAAAGAGTTAAAGAAAATCTTCTCAATACTTGTGACATGTGCTTCAAATACAAAAAGGAGAGAATAATACAACTGAAATAGTATATTGCACATGCAAGTAAAAACAATAATAAAAAAGTTTTTAAAATAAAAAATATATAGCTTACAATCATTGACTCACTGAGTTAGCTAAGTAAAGGAAGAATACAAAGGTTTCTCATGAAAAAAAATGAGATCCATGTCCTCCTTCAAACCTGGCCATGATCCACTGTGAATGCAAAATGATTTTCACAAAGTAACAGTTTTATATAAAGAACAATGGTACAATAAATAATGCACATTCAAGACATAAAAATCCCCAAAGTTATAATAACCCATTTAGTTACAATAGCAAACAAACCCACTATCATTAGGATTCACATGAGTCTGCTGTATGACATTAAAAAAAAAACCTTAGAAGCTAATGGATATTGTCACAAGGTTTTTTTAGGTGTAGCAATCTTTCAAACTTTGCGGAGATATTTTTTTGAAATCTATTACTTTCATCATTACAAAAATGTGGCAGAGGAGTCTAGGAAAAAAAAAAACAAACTTCTATACTGTTGATGTTTGGTCTAAAAATGTCACCAAGAATCTAGATCATTCTGGTAGAAGGGTAGAGTAAGCTGAAGAGTTACAAATGAGAGATGCTCCCTCTTGGGAGCCATCCAGGGGTACCTGCCTTAGGAACAACTTCCCAGCTCCTCTGGTATGAGACTGTTATATCTCAACAATTTGGATGTGGGGATTATAATAGTACTATTGAACTTCACTTCAGCTATTAAAATGGTTTTACCTTTTACCTTTACCTTTTACCTCATGTTACAAATAACTCAGAGGTAGGCAAAATGATCAATCAGAGTTGTTAAAAGAAAAAAAATCTAAAAATCATGTCTAAAGACCCCTTAAAATCAATTCGAGATATTTAGCTCATTAAATTCTTCCAAGTTTGTTAACCAGGTTGACGGAGTCTATCCATCATATATGTGAAAATTAGCAAAGTGAAAAGGGAAAAAAGCTGTTTTTATGGGCTTATACAATGATATTTTGTTCAGTATAGTTATAGGGAAAAGGTAACAGAATATATCTAATAGTTAAAACACAGTAGATTAAAATGATTCAGTGTAACAGAACAATATTGATCAGATTAATATATGAACTTATAATAAACCAAATTAAATCATAAACAAAACAATCAGCAAAATACAATAAAATACAGAGACTTTCATAAAACAATTGAGTCTGAAAAGGCTTAAAATTTTCACCTTCAGTCTCTTTAACGTTCCTTTCTCTATCTATTCAGACTCCTTTTGTCAGAGCTCTGGGTTTTCCCATAGTGAGGGAGAACATGGGTTTGAGGAATACCAAACTGAATAAATTTTAGAAACTGGGCAGGCCCAAATGGCAAAGGGTTATAGGGGGATGAATTTCTCCCCTGAAACTCAGGCAAGAGAATTGAAAGGATCAATGAACCCATGAGTTGTAGAAAACATCCTAAAACTGGAAGCTGTTTGAAATAGGCAAGGTACTGCTCTGTCATAGAGTGCACCATGCTTGCAATTTTACTTCCTGTTTGGAAGAGTAAACTTCCCCTTCCCCCCCTGAGTTAAAATACAAGGAGTAGTTTGTTTCCCCTGTCATGTGGACAGGAAGTTGGGAGGCTAATTGTTGCCAAAGGAAAGCACACCCTGGTTTTTACCAGCTGCCGGAGAGAGGCTCCAAGTTTGTGAGTTCCAAAGATACAGTGGGATCTACCAGCAGTCAGGGCTGGGGCTGGGGCTGGGCCTGGAGTCAGAGAAGGATTCAGGAACAGGAACAGGAGTTCAGCAGAAGCATGCCACTGGGATTTAGCAGCCTGGAGTGAGTGGAATCTGGAGCAGCAACACCAGCAGCAGCAGCAAGGAACTGAGCAACACAGGCCCAAACCAAGAGTCCCTGGCTAAGTCCCTCAAACTAAAAACAACTGGGCCTGTAGGGAGGGCAACCAGCAAAAAGTAGAGAAAGAAGAAGAAAAAAAACAAACAAACAGGAGCAAGGCAGCAGCTCTGGTAGAGTTTGGAGTTCTCAGCGGGGGTGGGGGGGTGAAAAGCTGTGGCAGGAGAAACATGATTTAAATTTATCTAGGTTATCTTAAAAAGATTGAGAATTTTTTTCCAACTTCTGGTTGCCATAAATGTAAAAATTAAAATTAAATCTCAATAATAAAAATATTTTAAGATTATTAATGATCATTAGAAATAAATGAATAAAAGTTAACAAAATAAAAACCACATGCCCATGGCTGATTAGCCAGTACAAACCCTCCACCACCATGCTCACTGTCATCAAGTCAAAGAGGCTGGGACCCTGCCTAATATCTCCTGTCTACAGGAAGTATGTAATGACAGGAAGTCAGTAAGCTCCTAGGAAAAGTAATTCTTTTATATGGTAACAGATTTTTCAATTATACACTTTACATTTGTAAAATGGGAATAATGATACTTTCTTTACCTATCTAACAAGGCTATCATATCCATAATTGTAAGGAAAATCCCTGGTCAACTTAAAAGTGCTAAACAAATCCGAGTCATGTCTTACCTCCTGCAGGTGTCTTCTGTTTTTAGCATGGATTTCATGGATTGATTCTGTCTTTGCTTCCATGGATCTGTGATGTTGCAATGAGTATTTCCTCCAACACTGTAGAATATAACTTATGCACACCTTGTTTTTTGAGACTTTTTCTTTTTAAGGAGGAAGGGGGTAACTCATTTTATCATGACTTTTTTCTTTATATCAAAATCACTTCTTACCTGTTTACTGTCTTTGTAGTTTGTCCCAGCTGACTGGTGGTTGAGAACATGCAACCATCTGGCCCTAGATAAACAAGGCATGCTTCTGCTTCACATACCACCCAGTCATACAGGGCATTTCACCATATGCCGGCCATGGCTTTTGTAAGCTAGTTCCTCTTGTGTAGATAACCTAAGACATATTATAGAGAATATGTCCAAGCTATATGGAAATAAAAATTCTAATGGTAGAAGAAATATAGCATAAGAGATACAAAGGAGAATAACTTTGAAGACACACATGCAATTCTATGCAAGTCAAGGCAGCTAACCTTGAAGACAAAATATGCAGAGAAAACTAAAAATCATAGGTTCACATAACAACCATGCTACATTTTAAAATCTAAAAACCATATTGTAGAAAAATGCAAGAAATGGGCATAGAAATTTTAAATATTTATGACACTATGGATTGATATAATAGATCATAGATCACTTCCAGAGGGGCAAAACCTCTAAGAGATTTTTTTAATTCCTAACAACAAATTTTGCAAGCAGCTGGAAGAAACTTTCAATAATGAAATCATGTCCTGTGAAGTATTATTATACAACCATGAAAAATAAGAGTTTGGAAAAAGATATTTCAAAAAGAAAAGAAGTTCAAGATGCTACCCTAAATAATGTATCTTGAAAAATTGAGCAAAATCATCAATTAATCTCCAATAAAACATAGGCATTTATGGCAGGAGGATGGGGTGGGTGGTGGAAGAGGAAAAGGAACAGAGAACAACATTCAATTGACAGGTGACAAATACTTCAGGGAAGAGAAACATATGAAAGGGAAATAAATTCAATTTCTTGAAAAGCCTAAGCAATGAAATTATCTCTTGTTTTAAGGTATTATTATCAAAAATGAGTTTTAAAAGTACTGATATTAATACTAATGTGCAAAATCTTGAATTACTAGATGGTCACTGTCTAGTAGAAATGCTCATATTATTCTTTTGTATTTAAACAAACCTAGACAATTTACCTTTTGTGGAAGCAAAATGCCCTACAACATTTTGAGATACAGATGTCCACAACTAAAATCTACAATTTGAGGGAAAAGGGGTAAATGATCTCAGCAAGACAGTGTGCCATAAGCCCAAAGACACCAGATTTTGGGACAAAAACCCACTATTTGACAAAAACTGCTTGGAAAATTGGAAAATAGTTATGAACCTGAGACAATAAATAAATTTTAATAAAAAAAGAAAGAAAAGCATGGGATTAATCATTTTGGAATATTTCATATACTGTCATATGTAGAAGACAAGGTAGTTATTATCTCATTTTTTAAATTTTGTCCTGGGGTGCGCTTCATTGTTTGCATTTTTGACTTGTTTTGTTTTTTCTTTTAAAATTTTTGTTACACAGGAATTGCTTGGGGGGGAGGTAAATTTTCATAAATGAATATGATATAAAAAAGATATTTTTAAAACAGAGTTTCTAAGAGAAAACAGAATGGGATAGTAAAAAATAATGCAGACAATAAAAGGAGAGGGCAGAGGTAAAAATGAGACAACATGGAAAGATAGCAAGGGGGAAAAGAAAAATAATTTTGCCTCCCAGGCAGGAACTCAGAATTGCAGAGTAAAGGAAAACAGGAGATTAGAGTAAGCCAATTATCAAATATAGAATTGGTAGATCAATGTCCCACTCTATGATTGAGTGTATGATGAGTGCAGGGGTTTTCACCAGGAATTAAGCAGATTTCAGTTGGATATTTATATCAGTAAGTGCTTGGTTATTGAATCCTATGGACCAGAATAAACTCCTACTTGGTAGAAACTCGATATTCTTATCCCATGATATTAGAGGGTAAGACATGCCTACAAGATATCCCACATATGGAGCAATCAAAATATTGTATACTTGTTTCAATCTCAGGAAGAACTAAAAGCTTGGGAAAAACCCTCTTCCTTTTTTTTTTAATCACTTATATATGCTGATTCCTTTTATAATTTTTCAAAGTCATTGGCCAGTGCTACAGATATCATTTGTAGCTGTAGCAGAGTGAAACTAATAGTTCCACAAAAGGGCTATGCCTATGACCATGAAAAGAAATTTCAGGAAGAAATTTTCCCCACTAAGTAATATTTGTACAGCAATCTACATTGAAGAAAAATCTCACATTCAAATTCTCACTTTAGGCAAGTTCTAAAACTCTTTGAAATATGGTTTCTTCAATGCATTTAAACAAGTGCATAAAAACTCCACCCTTGGACTTAGGGGACCAGAAAGTTAATCCTGTAAAAGTTGCTATAGCAATACCAGGGATTTTATATCATGGGGGATAAGCACAGACAATTGGTCTTTACAAGAATTCATGTCATTTTAAAAGCTTCTTTCCCAGAGGAAACCAGACAAGAACCAGGGATATTCATCACCTCTCCAAGGGGTCTTAGAAGACCTAAACAGAAATCCTGGAGAAAGTAGGAATAATGTAGCTTTTTTGTTCAAAAATTAAAAAAACCTAAATCATTGCCACATGATGAATCATCAGCCTCTAGATAATTTGGATAACTAATCCCAGTGCAATATACAAGTGGCTTCAATTACTCACATGTAACATAAATTTGGCAGTAATAATTTTACAGGGAGCTATAGTTTAATAAGAAATCATTATAAACAGGGTATTATCAATCATTATCCAATAACCTGATATTCAACTCTACAGTGGAGGGAAGAGGGGAAAGATCATAACATCTTAAAAGAAGCTAGGTGTCTTCATAAAATGTTGGATTTTTAAAATGCTCATTTCCCAATTAATTTATATACCATCCATTCAAAATTCCTCCCCTTTGGCTTCATGTTTATAAGATAAAAGTATGGAGAGGGTACTAGGGTTATAAAATTAGGGTTGAAAGAAACCTCAGAAATCAGATAGTCTAATTCCTTCTCTTTTTTTAACAGATGATTTATTAAGGTACATTAAGGTTCAGTGACTTACCTAAAATCAATATAAATAGAGAGCACCAGAGATTGGATTAGAACCTGTATCCTTCCACTTCTGATCCAGGATTCTTTCTACTATTCCATGCTATCTCTATCTAAGGTTTTCACCCATACAATGTAAAATCTGTAAGGGCACAGAATATTTCCACTTTGTCTTTGTATCCCCCAGTACCTAGTGAAGTGATTTGCCTACAATAGAAGCTTAATAATTGTATGTTAGATCAAAAATCTGTAAATGAAAAATAAATTAATCTTGCCTTAGCCAAGATGGCTAGTATGGCTGGATGAGGCCAGTTTATATGAGAACTGTATCTTATGGGAAAGCAGAACTAGAATAGACTAGTATGGAAGTAAAAGAACATCATGACAGCATAAGGAAATCTTATTAACAATCAGAGTTGTCTAAAAGTACAATAGGCCACCTCAGCACTGGAAGTTTCCAAAGGGACATAAAGTTGAAAAGGGAATTCATGATGAGAGTTTATAAGAGTTTGTGGAGATATGCTCTAATGTTCCTTCTATCTTTGAGACTATAAAATTCTATTAGTCTGTACTTAGAATCCAGACTGATTGCCAAATGGTTGAGTATGGTGTAGGCAGTACGGCATTATGAGAAGAGCCCTACACTGGGTGTCAAGAAGCTGAGATTCAGCCAGTGCAAAGTTCTGCATACTGTATAAGAGGGAAGTAATATCTCATAAGTCTAGAGAGGTACCTTGAGGCCAGATTATAAAGGATTTTAAAACCTTCCCAAAGGAATTCATGTTCAATATTAGAGATAATAGAAAATCACTTGAGTTTATCATTCAAGAGAGTGAAATAGCCATACCTGTGTTTAGCAAAATCAAATTGGCAGTTGTGTTAAAAATGGATAGGAAAATAGCCATTTCAATCAGGGAGACCCATTAGGAGGCTATTGCCAAGGTCTAAGTGATCAGTGATGAGCATCTGAACCAGGAGGGTCCCAGTGTGTTTGGAAAGAAGAGGAGAGATGTGAGGTGTGCTTTACTATCAGAAACAAAATTTGGCAACTTACTAGATATGTGGGATGAGCAAGAATCAAGAGCCAAAATCAAAATAAGAAGCAAAGACAACTCTAAGTTTGTAAACCTAGATGCCTGGAAGAATGGTTCTATCCTCAATAAAATACAAGTTTGAAGGAGGAAAAAATGTAGGAAAATATTATGAGTCATGTCTTGGTCTTCTTGACTTTTAGATACAAATGGTACATAGGCATGTCTCAGAGATATTGTGGGCTCAGTTTGAGACCACCATAATAAAGCAAATATTGCAAGAAGGTGAATAACATGAACTTTTTAGTTTCCCAATACATATAAAAGTTATGTTTACCCCATGTTATAATCTATTTTACAGTGCTTTTTAATTTTTTATCATGCAAAATACACTTCCATGTTGGTCATTGTTCTAAGAGCACACTCATACAAAACCAAAACCCCAAAACAAAACCACAAATACAGTGATATGAAATATAGTGTACTTTGATCTACATCCATCTGACTCCAACAGTTCTTTCTCTGGAAGTGTATAGCATTCCCCATCATAAGTCTGTCAGAATTGTCCCAGATCATTACATTGCTTAGAGAAACCAAGTTTTCACAGTTGATTACCACACAATATTCCTGTTACTGTGTTCAATATTATCCTGGTTCTGCTTATTTCACTCTCATCAGTTCATGCAGATCTTCCCAGTTTTCTCTGAAATCATATTGCTTATAATTTCATATAGCACAATAGTATTTCATAACCAATATGTACCACAATTTGTTTAGCCTTTCTCCAATTGATGGACATCTCAATTTCCAATTCTTTACCACCACAAGAAGAGTTGCTATAAATATTTTTGTACAAATAGGTCCTTTCCCATTTTTTATTATCTCTTTAGGATATAGACAAAATAGTGGTATTTCATGATCTTAAAAAATATCTTATTGTTTAAAAATGCCAAGCCTCATCTGAGTCTTCAGTAAGTCATCATCTTTTTGTTGGTGAAAGAGCTTGCCTTCATATTGATAGCTGCTGACTGATCAGTGTGATGGTTGCCAAATGTTAGGGTGACGGTAGCAGTTTCTTAAAATAAAACAATGAAGTTTGCCACATTGACTGAATCTTCCTTTCACTTATATATTTAGAAGCCATTGTAGGTTCATTAATTGTCCTAATTTCAATATTGTTGTGTCTCAAAGAATGGAGAGGCCTGAGGAGAGGAAGAAAAACAGAGTCAGTGGAGCACTCGGAACACACATAACACTGATTAAGTTCATGGCACCCCAAAACATTTTACAATAGTAACACCAAAGATAATGTATCACGGACCACCATAACAGATATAATAATAATGAAAAAGTTTGAAACATTTCAAGAATAACCAAAACACAACACAGAGATATAATTTGAACATATGCTGTTGGAAAAAAATGGTATTGCTAAACTTGCTCAACATAGGATTGTAAAAAGTTTTTCAATTTATAAAAAGCCCCATTATTTGTGAAGTACAATAAAGTAAAACCCAATAAAACAAGGTATGCTTGTATCTAGATTGAGACTTCAAACATATTATTGGCAATGTGGAACTAAAGTTCAGGAGAGAAAACTGGAAATGTATATTTGAAGGCAACTGAATGATAATTGAACCCATTGGAGCCAATGAGATTTACTGAGTAGAGTATATACAAAGAAGAAGGCCCAAAACAAAGTTCTGAAATACACCCAAACTAAGGGAAGGACATAGATGAAAATTCAATAAAGGAGACAGAAAAGAAACAATAAAATGAGAAAAAGAAACAAAGAGTAAGGTAAAGTTAAGGGAATAGAGAGTATTCAGGAGGATAGGGTAGTTAGTCACGACTGACAGAAACTAAAGAGAGGTGAAACCGAGTGTACTGAGAAAAGTACACTGGATTTAGCAACTGAGACTCTTGGAGACCCAGAAGAGAGTAGATATGTTTTAAAAGTGGGTTCAGTCTACCTAAATTAATTTAGTTATTGAGTGCCATATCAATCACACTACCAAAAAACATTTTTATAGAATTGGAAAAAATTATAAAAAAAGTTCTTCTGGATGAACAAAAGGTCAAGAATATCAAGGAAACTAATGGAAAAAAATGTGAAGGATGCTGGCCTAATAGTCCCAGATCTTAAAACTATACTATAAAGCACTGATCATCAAAACGATATGATACTGGCTAGGAGACAGAAGGGTGGATCAATGGAACAGACTAGGGGTAAATGAACTCAGCAAGCTAGTGTTTGATAAACCCAAAGATCCCAGTTTTGGGAATAAGAACTCACTATTTGAGGAAAACTGCTAGGATGTAGAGAAAGAACAGTTGAAGAAGAAATACAGAAGAAAATATACAATTTATTACTTTTTTATATAGGTGTATGATTTGGGAAAGATTTCTCTATTATAAAAAATGAATAATATGGAAATAGGTTTTGAGTAATAATACATGTATAATCCAGTAGAATTGTTTGTCAGCTCCAGGAGGGAGGAGGGAAAGGGGGCAGGCGAGAACATGAATCATGTAACCATAGAAAAATATTTAAAAAAAATAAAAATTATGCTTAAAAAAATTTAAGTGGGTCCAGAAGCTGGCCACAAGATTGAGAAGTGGGTGGAGGGTGAGGAAGTGGAGTAAATAAATATAGACAATTATTTTTCTACAATTTTGACTGGAGAAAAGAGATATTGTTCCATAGGGTAAGACCAGGTTAAGTGAAGTAGTGTTTTTGTTGTTGTTGTTGTTTTAATAATAATGGGGATCTGGGCATGTTGTAAGGCAAGAGTGAAGCATTCAATGGGAAAAAAGAAGATATTAAGTGTTATGGGGGGGGGGGAAGGGAATGAGTGAAACATCAAGTTCCTGGAGAAAATAGGATGGAGGAGGGGAATGAGATCAAGGATATAAATATAGTGATTGACCTTGGCAAAGAGAAGGGCTACTTCTCCTCAAGAGATTGATAAAAAGTAGAAGAGAATAATTTTAAATGAAAGCTTAATTGGAATCTTAACTACTAAATCAACAGCTGGCTATGTTTTTTACATATCATAATACTTCAGAGTTAGAAGTCATCTTGCTCAATTCCCATTCAGATATGGTTTATTTCTATATGTTTTTATAGACCAAACAGAATCATTCTAATTATATCTCTCAGTCAAAACAATCATTTGTACTTGGTTGATATGTCCCTTAAATGGGAAGGAGAATGAGAATAAATACTTTCATCTCTTTGCATGTTATGCTGCCTGGTAGACCAGTTAGTGATTTCCAACACTTTAAGTTGCAGGAGACTTTAATTCCTTGATAGTGTGATATTCTTTAATCTTAAAAGTATTCTATGAGAGATTGGAAGAGAGAGAGAGAGAGACAGACAGACGGACAGACAGACAGACAGAGACAGAGAGAGACACAGAGACACAGAGACAGAGGCAGAGACAGAGGGAAAGACAGAGAGACAGAGAGATAGTGAGACAGAGAGGGAGAGACAAAAACAGAGAGAGAGAGAGGGAGAGAGAGAAAAGAGACAGACAGAAAGAGGTAGGAATAGAGAGGAGAGAGAGAGAGAAGGAGGGGGGAGGGAGGAGGGAGGAAGAGACAGAGAGACAGAGAAACAAAGTTTTAGGTTTTAGGTTGAAAAGTTTAGAGTTAGAAGGTTCCTTAGAAACTGCCTAGTTCAACTCCTTTATTTTACAAATGAGGAAACAAGATAACGGAGATTAAATTCATATGCTGCAGAACTAAGATTCAAAGTCAGACCTTCTGACTCCAAATACAGTATAATTTCCATTGCTCTAACTGTAGACAACTTGGTCTCTCCTCAAATCACAGGTATATAAATAGTTTTTTTAAAGCTTACCTCATGTCTTAGAATCAATATTGTGTATTGGTTCTAAGGGAGAAGAGTGGTAAGGATAAGGCAATGGGGGTCAAGTGACTTATCCACGGTCATAAGGTTGGGAAGTGCATGAGGCCATAATTTAACCCAGGATATCCTGTCTAGTTGGGTTTCAACCTATATTATTGAATGAAATAGCCAATTATCAATAATAGAAGAGGATTACATGGGTTTTGAATAGTGTTTGAGAATTAAAAATTGTTTCATTCCACAGTACCTGCAATAGCACCAAGAGTAAGGAGTGCAAAAAAATTAAAATACAGAGTGGCATATAAAAATTTTGAAAAATGAAATTAATATTTATTTTATATTGAGAAAACAGTATTAAGTCATCTCTAAGGAGGATTAGAAATACTTAGTGTATCAACCATAAAAGCAGGGTTCAGAGGTAGCTAGATGACTCAGTGGATAGAAAACCAGGCCTGGCAATGGAAGGTCCTTTAGATCCATTGAGACCCTTTGAGAACCTATACTGGGTTCATATCTGGTTTCAGACACTTCCTATCTGTGTGACCCTGGATGAGTCACTTAATAACAGTAGTCTAGACCTTGCCACTTTTCTACATTAGAACCAATACTTTGTATCAATTTTAAGATAGGAAATAAAGATTCAAACAAACAAACAACATAAAACAAACAAACAAAAAAGTCAGCCAAATAGGATTCCAAATGGCTATAATTCCTGCTACTGGGACAGGTGAAGTTGGTGGATCATATGAGCTCAGAAATTCTGATCCTCAATAGGACTAAAGTCCATTGAGTAGCCTCACTCTGTCTGACACCAGTATTGTAAAACTCCAAGACTAAGAGGCTACCAGGGCTGAAGATGGACAAACTGGCTCAGGTTGAAAATGGAACAGGTAAAAGTTTCCTTGTGGTTCAGTGCTTGGATTGGCCCTTGAGTGACTACTGTACTTCTAGCCTAAATTAAATAAATATACCTCATATCAAATAAACTTTAAAAAAACAAAACTAGGTTCCTACTGTACCTTAACAAATAACAAAAAGGATGTGTCCAGAAAAACCTCAGAAGATTTGTATCAACTGATATATAGTGAAATGAGCAAAACCAGGAGAGCAATTTATGTAATAAACCCATCAATGCAAAGAAAAAAGACTTCAAGACTCCCAGTCAATACAATAACCAAATATGATTTCAGAAGACTGATGACAATCTATGCTTCCCACCTCCTGACTGTAAAAAATAGACATGAATCCAGGACTTCAATCCCCACAAGCCCTTGCTCCACTTCCCCAAAATGCTTTGTAATCTCACTGAATTCTCAGGTGGGCCGAGATCGAGAAGGGATTTAACCTGATTGCAAAGGCTTTTGTACTCTTTTGGATTTCCGTTTTGGAGCAGACACATCTCTTCCATGATGTGAGATTATCTTGTCTAGGCCTCTCTGGCCTAGGCACGTGTTTTCTTATCCTGTATTTTCTTTAATCCTTAATCTTTAATAAACCTCATAAAAATATAATACTCCTTACAGAGAGAAACTAATTTCTACCTGCCTCAGTCTCCCCTAAATTTTAATCTTTACATGACAGGCAGAATATGGATTTAAGGTACAGAATGCGACACAGACAATGGAAAAATTTCTCATACTTAATTATGTATATCTATTATGAGTTTTTTTTTTCTTTTAGATTGGGAGGAGATGAAGATAAAATAAATATTTGTTCATTGAAAAATAAAAGAAAGTAAAAAGAAAAGTCAATGGGGAAAAAAAGGTTTGAGAATCAATGATTTTTCAATCAATTTAATGCTTCTAAACAAGCCTAGTTCTGGTCTAGAATATGCCCAGTTAAGCACCCTGTTCCCCGATTTTGCTTTCTTGGTGAGTCTTAGAACACTACGTACTTTCTAGAATAGCTAAAGCCAATTCCATCTGCTTGAAGAGGACATTTATCCCAACTGTAAGGCAACAAACAGAAAAACTTTCTCCTCAGTCCTGAGTGCTAAATCTTGATTCATTTTGATGGTGACCAAAACAAAGAGGGGGAATCCAGCTGGATTTCAAGTTCCCCAGAGGGATTTTCTATGTAACCAATGGAAAGAGTCATGTTTTGACTTGCAGACTGAGAATACTTGATATGGAAATCATTAAGAGAAAAAATAAACATGGAGAGTGGACAAGCAGACACTTTGTGAAATAAAGCTGCCATTTAATAAAACTAATAGAGGATAACATCTATTTACTTTCACTCCTCTAACCACAAAATCTTTATAGCTTCAGTCATTTTTGATGAAATTACTGGTCTAATAAATGTCATACCCATAGGCTGGGAAGCCTAAAAGCTATAATAGGGCCCTGAAGTTAAAACAATAAATATCCTATAGAGAATTATCCAAAACTCAATTCACTTAAAGTTCAAATGATCTTAATAAATCTATCGAGATCTACTCCCTTGAGGCAGTGATATCACCAGTAATTCATGGTAAGCCTCTTTCTAGTAAAATCTATTGATAAATTTTAATCTCATTGGGGGGAGGGGGTTCAGATCTTTGATTACATTAGAGAAAGAAGTTCTGGGTGAGAAGTCTCCTTCAATCAATGAAGACTAGTAACTCTTCTGTAATGGAAAAGTTTAGAGAATTGCCTGGAGCGTTAAGAGATTGAGTTATTTGCTTAGAGGGCCAGCTAGGTGGCACTGTGGATAGAGTGCCAAATCTGGAGCCAGGGAGACTTGAGTATCATCCCAAGTTCAAATCCAGTTTAGACATACTAGCTGTGTGACACTGGGCAAGTTACTTAAGCAGTTTGTCTTAGTTTCTTAATCTGGAAATGAGCTAGAGAAGGAACCACTCCAATATCTTTGCAAAGAAAATCCCAAATAAGGTCATAAAGAGTTGGATGTGACTGAAAAATGGTTGAACAACAAATTTACTTAGGGTCACAAAGTTAGCACGTTTCAGGCATGAGATTTCAAGAAAAGTCTTCCTAAGGTGAAGGCCATCTCTTCATCAACAACCACACATTGTATTTAATCATTCAATACTATTATGGGAAATATTGATCTAGATATTGATTTGGTAATGGAGTTACTACTGACAGAGAGCTTCAGTTGATGGCAGTTGATAACTAGCAGGAGACAGACTATTAAAAAAAAACTATTTATTATAACTTATTGAAAAAGGGAGGACGGGAAAAGAAAAATAGAAAGGTAGGAAATATATTGATTATTGATCTATTTACCCTAAATCTAATATATCTATCTAAAACCTAGAACCAAATCTTTCCTGCAAGGGAAGTCTTCTCCCCTGATAAATCAGGGCTAACAACTCCCTATCTATTAAATAAATCTATCTTATTAAGCTATTATAATTATATTTTTAACAGTTATTGGTTCTTTTTATTGCTATTTCCCATTTGCATACAGAAGTCATTTTTTAACTTGGAAAATGTTATTTAATTAATTTAGAATATTTTTCCATGGTTACATGATTCATGTTCTTTCCCTCCAGCCACTGTGCAATTCCACTGGGTTTTATATGTGTCATTGATCAAGCTCTATTTCCATATCATTGATATTCTAATTATATTTATACTTAAACTTCTTTCCTTACATTGTAGCTTCTAAGATTCAATATAGTTCTCTCTGTCTCCAATCTCAGTGTGACATTTTCACATACTGGTATCTTGCTCTTTACTGCCCCCTGTGGAGATTCAGGGAACAGCCTGAGCTTCTCTCACTGTCAGTTGAAAATCACTCTCTGATTCTTATACACTCTCAAGATGTTCTTCCAGGCTAACTGTTTCCAAAATCTTCCAGGATTCCAAGAGCCAAATCCCTAAACACCTTTCTTCAACAAGGAAAATCTAGAGAGCCCAGTATATCCAACTGCATCTCCTAGGGGAAGCTGGGACTTCTTTACCCCGGACCTAAAATTTTCTTGCTGGTTAAAGAAGCTGAGGTAAAATTCAAAAACTTTTTCTAGCCTAAAATTCTTAACTCTACCTAGGACTTATTCTTTAATGAAGTTAGTTAACTAATTAGAATTTGCATTACTTAACACACCATGCTTTCCAATTCCCATATAGTATAATTATTTCTATTTCCCAAAATCCCAGGTAGAAGGGGCCTTAGAGGTCCAACCTATAGTATAGTGTCTCTTGTAAAGTGTTACTGAGAAGTAAGGATCTAGTCTTTCACTAAAGACCATCAATTACAGAGATCTCGTTACCTTTAATGGCAGTGTCATGCCTTTTTTGAAAACTCCATTTGTTGGGAAGTTGAATTTTTCTTTATGTCATGTCAAAATCCATCTCTCTACAACTTTGTGTCATTGTTCTCTTGGCCCAAGTAGAGGGGAAATAAAGATGTCCCATTCCACATGATAGGGTTTCAAAAATACTTCAAGATAGCTACCATGTCCTCCTATCAAATCTCCTTTTCCTCTAGCTAAACACTGTGCAATATGAACATGGAGTCTTCTCAATATATTTTTTTATCTAGATGAATAATATTGGTGAGGATCTGTCCTAAGGGGACTCAGAACTGGACACAATAGTCTAAATGTGTTATGATAAAGAACAGAAAAACTGTGATTTCCCTTGTTTTTCATACTGTCCTTCTATTAATGCAGTCTAAAATCACATTACCTCTTTTGGCTGCCATTTCATAGTATTGGCTCATTTGAACTCCAAATTCTCCAATAACTTCCCAAGATGTTTTTGCAAAAATAGTTATTAGCCACATATACAATCCCCTTGGCATCCTATGCTGGTACAAATGATTTCTAAGTTCTCAAATCTGAGTACAAGCCCGGCTAACAGACTGACCCACCCCAAAAGTCTTACCTTGTATCATACAATTTTTGGCTATGGCTACAATTAAAATTTATCTGATGAAATTCATATTATGATTCTAGTCCTACTTAGGTCATTTTAGATCTAGAGTCTGTTAGTTACTCCTTTGTGTCATTTGCAAATTTGATTTTAAAAAGTATCAAAGAGAGGTCCCAATTTTACTTCACTAGAAGCCTCTATCTAGGTTTACATCTATGTATTAATTGCAATTTTTAAGGTCTGGTCATTTTTCCAGTTATATTTTCACCTAACCAAAATGTGATTTAATTTAATTTAATTTTCAATTTAATTAATCATTCAATCAACAAACATTTATTGATCACATATCATATGGTGGGTCCTTGACTAGATGATAGAAATATAAAGACAGAAAATATTAAGCAACTCTGCAATCAAGGAGCTTGCATTCTGCCAGAGGAAACTATATATACATTTAAGTATAAATATAATTTAGTTAAGTGATATAGGAGAAACTAGCAGTTAAAATCAGGGAAGATTTCCTATAAAAAGTGATGCTTGGTCTGAGCCTTAAAGGATATGAAGGATTCTATAAAGTATCAAGAGAGAATATTATAGAGATTGGAGACTACCAGTGGAAAGGCATAGAGGTTGGAGATAGAGTATCATAGGTAAGAAACAGAAAAAAAAATATTAATTTGCCTGGACCATAGAATATGAAAGTAAGAGAGACAGAGGCAGAGAGATGGAGAGGTAGTATAAGAGTTGTGAGGAAGGGAGTAGTCATGCTATTCTGTTATTTAGCACATGTAGGCTGTCTGTGTCCATCTGGGTCTATCTAGATGTGATTGGTAGGGTATCAAGAATAGATATCTCTAGAATATCCTCCTCTCCAGGGGAAACTTTGATTTCTGCCATGAGGAGAATCAGGAAGTTTCAGCCACCCTGCTTTCCTGAGAGGGAGGTGGTGCCAAGCTAAAATTATATCTACTCCCTTAAATATTGTTGGACTTGGAGAAGTAATTTTTAGGTTCAAGATATACTCTTAATCATTATACCTTAATAGGAAAGGAGGAATTCTAGCTCTACATCCAAAGCTTGACTCCCTTCCCAATAAACGTCAGTTCCACAAATAACATATACAGAAAATAAACCCATTTGTCCAGATTGACAGCAAAACAGAGCTCAGAGAAAGTATACATAGAAAAATATATACCAGACAAAACAAAGGGAATGAGTCCCTCCTTTGGGAGGGAGGTAACAGCTCAACAAAGAGAAACAAAGACAGAGAAGGGCAGAGTTTCAGACCTCACCAAGGGAAAATTCCCCAAAGTATCTAGTGTAGTGATGTGAAAATATGGAAATTATGTAAGTTCCAACTCCTCTATAAGGCTCTTTCCAGTCTTTCTCCCCTTAAGGACATAAATGAAGGTTGGAATGGTGTTACTTCTCTCTTGAAGTTGGAAGCCCAGAGAGCTCAGATTCATCTTTTTTATAACTTTCACCAAATCCAACTGTTACTATATCCACCAACTAGGACATAGTGTAGACCAAGAGTTACATATAATGGGACTGATAGATAGGCTGGAGTAAAGTAAAGTAAAAGATTTAAGAAGCAAAGTAGAGGAGTTTATATTTGATCCTAGAAGCAAGAGAAACTGTTAAGTAGGAGTGAAATAGAGTTGTGCTTAATAAAAATCATTTTGGCAATGTTTTGGAGATTTGATGAGGAAAAACCTTGAGGGAGTAAAATCAATTAGAAAGTAACTGAAGTAATCCAGGCAAGAGCTAATGAGGGCCTAAACTCAAGTGTTGGCTACGAGAATGTTTAAAAGGGGATTGAAGTGAGAAACACTGTGGAGACAAAAAGGACCAGATCTTATGAATGACTGGATATATGGGTTAAGGGAGAGTGAAAAGCTGAAGTTAATGCTAACTTTATTGATTTAGGAACATTATTGACTGGAACCCAGACAGAAATAAAAGACTTTTGTAGAAGGTAGAATTTGAAGGAAGATAATGAGTACAGTTTGAAGCATGTTAAGTTTGGGACATGATTCACATCTAGCTTAAAATGTAGAACAGGTAGTTAATAATGTGAGAATGGCATCTAGGAATGGATCTTTTGTCTGGGAATCATTTGCAAAAAAAACAATTAAACTCAGGAGAAGTGATAAGGTCATCAAAAGAAAATATATACACAGAGAAGAAAGTCCAAGACAGAGCCTTGGGGGAATATCCATTAGTAGAAGGTACTATGGATGATGAGCCAACAAAGAAAACTGGGGGTTAATCAGGAATGTACTATGAGAACCAGGAGAAATTGGTGTAATTAAAACCCCACAAAAAGAATATCCAAGAAGAGTAACTACTCAATACTGTCATTTGCTTCAGAAGAGTCACAAAAGACAAAAGCTGAGACAAAACTATCAAATTTAGTAAGAGATTCTTATAACTTTGAAGAGAGTGGTTTCAATTGACAGATAAGGTAGGAAGACAGGTTCAACATGGTTGAGAAGAAAGAAGAAAGGAATTGAGGTCAATGAAAATAGCCATTTTCTAAGAGTTTAACTAGAAATAATCTAAATGCTTACAGGATGGGAACTTAAGGAGAGCTATGAACATCCTTGATGACAGCAGGGAAAGAACTTGTAAATTGATAGAGTGAATGAATGAATAAATAATTTATTTAGTACTTACTATATGCAAAGCATTATACTAAGCACTGAGGATATGTGTGTGAAATAGAATATATATTCATATATCTGAAATAGAATGAAATATATACATATATTTTTTATGAAAAGTTCCAACTGCAAAGTAGATAAAACATCCCTATGCTTCATAGGGAAGAGCTGCAAAGCAAATTGTAATTTCTCTTCTTTAATGTCATCTTCATGAATAAAATCATATCATTTTATAAATTTTAACAATATGAAAGTACCAAGGTCTTTGGTGGTAAGAACTTTATCATATGAATCTGTATATGTATATGTGTATGTAGCACCTATAGGAGAAGGAAGGTTACATCTCTAGAGGGAATTGTTTCCCAAAATTATGGCTGTCTATACTGGGTTCAAAACATTGCTATTCCTAAGGCTCTTGGGCTCAGGTCTTGGACTATATTAGAATCAGAGGAGAAATGATGATTAAAATAATTGTGATGATTTTACTTGCCTGGCACATGTCTCTCCCTCATGGTGCCTTGCTGCTTTATCTAGGGCTGCCTGCTATGTAAATGACATTTGGTTGACAGTTCCCAGAGATGTTTGTTCCCCTTTTCCTAGAAGTTTTCTTCAAATAATGGATGTGAAGCAAGGCCAGAGTTCTTAGGTAGAATGTTACTCCCAAATCTCTTGTACTTATCTGTCAGTGGCAGCTGGTCAGCAGTTGTTAATGGTGATTCTGAGGAAGGTTCCCTTCTTCATAGTGATTTTCCCTCAACAATTTCTATAATGTCTGGTTTGAAAGCAGACCTAGAAATTTGATGCTCTGTATATCCAAGGCTATTGGATTCAAGGTCCTGGGCCATCACCATGAGGGTCTGAGGAGAGATCATGGTCAACGTGATGATGGTGGTGCTTAAACTTGCCTGGCACATAATGCCTCCTCTTTTCCCCTCAGGTTGTTTTTCTAATTCATAATTCAATTAGTAGACAACCTTCTTGAGAAAAGAAGGGATTGATGACATATGTAAATGTATTATCCTTGGCAAGAAGGACCAACCACTTCATTTTCAGAGCCATGAGTGAAGGGGAGACAAGAGATATACTTTCATGAATCATTTTGTCAAATACCTTGCTGAAATCTAGGCATATTGGGCTTCTACCTTTCCCTTAATTTACCATTTTGTAACCCTGCTAGAAAAGGAAGTGAATTCAATCTGAAATGACCTGTTCTGAAAAATAAAACCATGCTGACTCTTAATGAATACCATTTCCCTTCCTAAATACTCATGAGCCATCTCTTTACACATTCTAGACTTTTGCCAAGAATCAAAGTCAAGGTCATCAGCCTGTTAAGAATCCATTCTCTTTTGCGTTTTAAAAATGAGAACAACATTTTTGTCTGTTTCTAATCCTGCAGCATTCCTCATATTCTCCACAATCTGTCAAAGACCACCAGCGGTAGTTCAGCAATCATGTCCACAAGTACTTTTGGTATCCTGGGGTATAGTACATTCATGCCTGCTTTGTGAGCATTTAGAAAGTGAAGTGGTAATCATTAGGAACTAGTATGGCTTCATCAAGAACAGATCATGTCCTACTAACCTCATTTCCTTGTTGACAAGCTAATTTAGCCTAAAAGATCAGGGGAATGGTATGGACATAATATGCTTAGATTTCAGCAAATAATTTGACAGAAGCTCTGTGCTATCCATGTGGACTTGTGGTGAGGTAAAGGCTAATATAATTAGGTGGATTTGGAATTTGGGGAATGACTAAACCCAAAGAGTAGTCATTAATGTGTTGACTTAGAGAGAAGTATCTAATGGAGTTCCCCAAGGGTCTCCCTTGACCCTCTACTGTTAAGTGTTATTTTTTATAAAGACACCAATGATATGCCTACCAAATTTGCAGATGACACAAAGCTGGAAGGAGTAGCTAACACATTTTACAAGAACAGAAATAAAAAAAAGACCCTAGCAGATTGCAATGATGGCTGTATCAAATAAGATTAAGCTTAATAGAATAAATGTCAAGTTTTATACTAGGGTTCAGAAAATCAACTTCATAAACAAAGGACAAGGAAGAGAAAGCTAGACAATAGTTCCTGTGCCAAACATCTGTGTCTTATAGTGTACCGTAAGTATAGAATGAATTAAATGTATGGCATTGCAGTCTAAAAATCTATTATGCTATACTAAATTGCATTAAAGAAAGCTTCCAAATTGAGGACAGTTCTGGTGTAACCTGAACTGGTCACATTAGATCTGAAGAATTATAACCAGAATAAAACACCATAAAAATGTGTTAATAATGTTAATAATCACAGTCAAAGGAAAGTGACTAACATAGTGAGGAAACTGAGATTGTTTTGCATTATTTTGATTAAACAAGCGAGGGATATTTAGCTTCCCTCCCCCAAAAAAGAGCTATACCACCCACATCCAGTGTCAAAACAGGAAGAATAGTAGTTAGCACCCTAGAGCCCTCCTAACCATGCAACCCAACCCTATATATTTCCCATGGATAAAGCCAGAATAAATAGTACAAAATGAATGACTACCTACTTGGTTATCCTTTCAGAGTTTGTCATGATATTCTTGGACTTTTCATCCACTTTGCATTTAGAATATGTTAATGGAAAGGAGAATAGGGAGTTTCACTTTTCTCTTTGTCTCAACACTAGCACAATGCCTGGCATATTGTTGATTTTCAATCTACAATTGCCCTCAATAGAACAATAGGGAACCAAAAGTGGATTTTTTTTTTAAACAGAGGAGTTAAACAAAGAAAATGGCTAAAGAAAGGTTTGTATTCAATCAACTAGAGCAGAAAGACCCTAGAATACATATACCCAATACATTATGAAGAGTAGCAGCTAAAGCTAGTCTATAGTAGTCATGTAAGTGTGTGGTTATGAAGACTTGAATTAGGATAACTTTGAAAATAGAGAAGGAACTCAGACATGGGGCACAAGGTCACTTGCAAAATTCTATCTGATAATTGGCAGCCCCCCCAAAAAATAAAGTTTCTCCTAAATTAACTTCAGAATAATGGAATCTGAGCATTGGAATGGATCTGAGTTCATCTAATCCAACTGATATATGGAAAGAATCCTAAACTATAATAGTCATTGAGGTGGCAAAATGGATAGAATGCTGAATTCAGTGTCAGGAAGACATAAGTTCAAATCCAACTTCACTTATTAGCTACATGACCCTGGGAAAGTTACTTAATCTCTCTGTGCTTCAATTTCTCAACTATAAAATGGGAATAATAATGATACCCACCGCCCAAGATTGTTAGGAGGATCAAATGAGATAGTATTTGTAAAAATGCTTTGCAAACCCTGAAGTATCTACTCTACACGAATTTTGTCTTGCCTGACAAGAGGTTGCCCAGCCCCTGCTTGAAGACCTCCAAGAATGAAGAACACACCACCTCTCAAGGCACATTGCTCAACTTTTGAAGAGCTGATTGCTTTTTAAAGTTTTTTTCTGACATCAAGCATAAATTTGGCTTCTTGTAACTTTCACACATCACTCCTAATTCCACCCTCTGAAGCCAAACTAAACAAGTCTAATCCTTCTTTCTAAACCTCCTTTTCCTGACAACCCTTCAAATACCTGAATACAGCTACCATATCTTTCTAGAGTCTTCTCTATGCTAAACATATCCAATTACTTCAACCAATTCTCATATATTATGAACTCAAGGACCTTCACCTACCAGTTGCTTGCCTCTTGACATTCTCTATTTGTTTAAAATCAGTATTCTTGGGGGCAGCTGGGTGGCTCAGTGGATTGAGAGCCAGGCCTAGAGATGGGAGGTCATAGGTTCAAACACTTCCCAGCTGTGTGACCCTGGGCAAGTCACTTAACCCCCATTGCCTAGCCCTTACCACTCTTCTCCCTTGGAATCAGTATTGATTCCAAGAAAAAAGGTAGTGATTTATTTTTAAAATAATAATGAATTAAAAAATTAATAAAATCAGTGTTCTTAAAGGGTAGTGCCCCAAACTAAATACCACACTTTAGATGAAGTCTGACAAAGGCAGAAAATAGTAGGATTCTTACTTTGCTATTCCTGGAAACTTTGTTCCTCTTAATGCAGGACAAATATAAGAATTTATCTCTAGAATGTGTACTCTTTTCCATAGGAAGCTGTTTTCTGTGTTTGTATTTGTGCAATATATATCACTAAAACTCCTTGTAAGAGATGAGAGTAGAAGTAACCTTGAGCAATTTCTACTAGCTGAGAGGCATGACCAGCATTAAAGAGAAACTCTATATATGGAAGAGGATGTGTACTGCTGGTTAGGAATGAGTTGTATGGAGAAGCCTGTTCAACAAACCCCTGTACTTTAGAGATTTCCAGGGTTCTATGCTATTATAGCACCTGACATCTTCATTATAAGGAACGCAGAAGAGTTCTTTTGAATTAGTAGCTTATACAATTCCATATTGTTTCTTGTGTACTAGGCACTATTCTAGGCAGGAATTCACAGAAAAAAAAACAAAATTTTCTCTGTCCTCAGAGACTTTATATTCCATTTGACAGGAAAAAATATACACAGAGAGATAAATTTATGATGTACACAAAATAAATGCAAAATGACTGAGGTAAAGGAGTTAACAACTGAGAGAATCAAGAAAAGGTCTCATATTGGTGCCACTAGAGCTGAGACAATTGTTCCAAGAAATAGAAATGAAGGAAGAAAGCAAATCAGGCGTGGGGGATGAATGGCAACTCAAAAACTTGCAAGTGATAGATGTAATAATATATATAAGAAGGAACAAGTAGCCAGTTTGGTTGGAGCATGTGTGAAGAGAAATAATGTATAATCATGAAAGCAAAGGATCTAGGAGGTCAAATAAGCTTGATCACAATGAGTCCAGGTGCAGGCCAACACTAACCAGGCTTCCTTGCACACTTCATTCTTAATGAGCAGTGCACATACTCTTCCATTCCTGGAATGTCTCCTGAGAAGAATACGGGAAGTGGTGCCAAGCCATGCAACAGTTAGGTGATGTGAGAAGACATCTGTACAGAGGATGAGACCACCAGATATATTTCTACTGGCAAGCTAATTTAGGCTTTCTGAACCAGATCTCTGGAGTCAAAAGTCTAGCCAGGTTTACACACACCATTCCACCTTTGTTAGCCCTGGTAGAGTTTCTTACCATAAATGTGTGTGTGTTCATTGGCTCCAGTAAGTATTTGTTGAAAGAAAATTCTTATTCAAATAAGAATGATTCCTAAATCAATAAACCTAAAGGAACAATTACAGATTGAGCAGTTTCTCAGATGAAGCTGCTCTCAGGAAGCAGATGGAGCCACCCACATCATTTTTGAGTCTGCTTGATTCACAACTTGAAAGATGACTTCATAGGGGTAATGATTTTTTACCATTGAGACAGAACTTTGTGAGTCGCTCTGACCAAAAATACAAGATAAGTTCAATAAGTGGCCTTGCAGTGAGCTGCACTGAATTTGGCTGGTCTGGTTTTATAAAATATGTATCCTAACCAACACTGGATCAATACTCAGAATAGCAGACTTTAAAAAAATATAAGAGTTGGAAAGGCATTCTTATCTGACCCATATTCAACTTCTACAACACAGTTGACAAATGGTCTTTACTTAAAAACCTCTTGATGAGAAGAAATCACTGGGCAGATCATTCCATTTTAGGACAGCATTGACTGTTAGGAAGTTTTGGATGATCTCACATGTATAATTATTTCATATGGCTTTTTTTTTCTCAATCAGTGGTGGGAAGAATTTAAGGGGAAGAGAGCATTTGGAATTCAAAAAGAATTGTAAGGAATGTTTAAAATGAATATTTTTTACAAAGAAAGTTTTTCTTTATTTCAAACCTAAATCTGCTTCCTGAAATATCCCTCCACTTTTTGTAGCATGTTCTTTGGGGTACAAAGAGAATAACTTTAATCCCATTTCTTCATGATAGCCATCTAAATATTTGAAGGTAATGGTCAGTTCAAACTGCTCCCCTTAAATCCTTTTGTTTAATGACATGATCATAAGAATCCAGGTAGAGTACACAGTTGGGAAAAATCCAAGAATAGAGGTACTTCTATCCAGAGACAGGGAGAGAGCTCTCTTTCTAGTCCAAGGACCAGGAAAGAGTTCTCTAGAGCAGCTGTCACTCTCTAAGTCACCCTCCCCCTACCAACTGTCAATATCTTCACTCAGACATTACAACTGCTGTTTGTTCTACCTGAGTGGCAGAAAGGCCCAAAGCTTGATTCAGTTTTCCTTTCTACAATCGTCCCTTTTTTTTAGTTGTGACCTTCCCAATGTCACTTATTTTTATTATACTTACCAAACTACTAAATCTACTTTCTAACTACTCCCCCAAAAATAATAAACTTTCCTCAATTACTCAATTCTATTCTATGCTAACCTTATCTACTCTAAGTAATTATTTGCAGGAAAATTTGGGTAAGGGTATTTTGGGGATTTTACAATACATTCAGTACAATAAATGTTTGAACAAAACCATTATAAAGAGATTTGAATCTTAATGCTAATACTACTTACTCTTGCTAAGTTAAACTAATACAAACATTTTTCCTATTTTATTTATCTATAATTATTTGAAAATTGTTTTATCAATATATATTTCCATTAAACACAATTTCAGCATCAGCTTTACAATAAACAATTAGAAGTTTACTATCTGCAAATACAGCTTAAGTCTATTCCTAGGTATAACGATCTATAATATGTCCAAACTTAACTCCTAATCTAATCCCTAGTTATTATACCTATTCTCTAAGTCCCTAGTCTACTCTATAACCTAATCCTATGTACAATGCATATACATGCTATGCTATATATTTACAGACTCTACCACTATGTTACTAACCTAATGATTATATATAATACTTTAATATACATTGTTCCTGCATCCTGATGTCAGTCAAATAGAAATATTTATTGATCTTTCTATTTGCCCAAGACCTTATGGAACTAACTATATACATATTTACATTTTTCATTAATGCAATTTCAGACACTCATTTATTTACACGAGGTCTCCAAATATATGTCAGTTTGTGATTTTGTGTTTTGTGTCTAATAGTGTTGTGTTGAATGGAAACTTATCAAGTTTTTTCAGATTTCCACTTCTCATGTTGACTGATGGCTCTCTTCTTTCTTCCAAGTTATGTAGTGTTACATGCTATTTCCCTAATATGTGAAATTAATTTTGTTTTATGCTTTTGCCGTACTCAGTCTTACATATACATCCCATTTTCCATCTGTCCTCTTCTTGTGTAAGCAAATTTACAAAGTTCAAAGTTTTAGCTGTCCATGTCAGCTTTTTTCTCTTTATTTCTTCTGTCTAGCAGCTTTTCTTGATGCTTTTTCTCTGGGATGCTTTAAAAATATTTTCTCCTGGGCTGGAAACTTGTCTTCTTGTTGCTGTGGTGTGCTTGACTATTGGAATCTTGTTGTCTTAAACATTATGTGGCACTATTCTTTCTTTGTGGTGTACTTTTTGATGTTAATCAATTTTTGTTTTCATTTCTCAGCACTATCTTTTGTCCAATTATCTTCTTCTATATCTGTTACAGTAATGTTGGATTTTTCTGGTTTTATGTGTGAACAGTGGAACAATGAGACTTTCCCTGCAATTTTTATAGCTTTTAGTGTAGTAAGCAATACTTCATGTGATCCAGTCCATTTTATGTCCATCGCCAATTTTCTATAGAAATTTTTATGTATACTCTTTCTCCTGGTTTGATGTTGTGCAAATTGTAATCCAGGGGTACTGTTTGTTGTATCAAGCCCATTTCATGCAACTCTGCTATTCTTGTTTGTAAAGCTTGTATATATTTTGTTAATTGACAATCTCCTCCAATCATTGCAATGTAAGCTAGTTTACAAGTCCTTCCTTGCCAAATCATGTGTCTGTATAGCATCTCAATTGGAGAGATGTGCAGATCTCCACTGGGTCTTGTTCTAAGATGGAACAGAACTAATTGTAGAATGTCTGTCCATTTTAGGTGTGTTTCTGCACAAAATTTTCCTATTCATGTTTTGATGTCTTTATTTAATCTCTCTACTTACCCAGAACTTTGGGGATGATATGGTGTGTTGTATGTTGCTTGTATTCCTAGATTTTTATAAATTTCATTTAATATTGATTGGGTGAAGTGACTCCTACAGTCTGGGTCCAATTTTGTGGTAATCCCAAATCTAGTTATGATTCTTTTAATGGGATTTTGACCACAAATGCTGTGTTGTTCTTTTTGGTAGGAAAAACTTCTGATCACAAGGCAATACTTAAACCCTTTGTCTTTCGGCATGTTGATGAAATCTATCTGTATGCATTCATACAGAGTATATGCTAAGGGATGACCTCCTAACCCTTTGGTCTTATGAACTTCCTGATTGAACTGCATACAAATTTTACATTTTTGACAGATTCTTATGGCATAGAAAGCTATTCCTGGAACCGTCCAAAATCGTCTCACTGAATCAATCACAGCTTGGGTACTATAGTGTCCTTGTGCATGCATTGCATTTCACACGTGATAGAATAACATTCTAAGCAGGATGGACTTGCCTGGTTGTGAAAACCATATGCCCCTTACTTGTTTTGCCCCTTAGTTCTTTATCCATGATTGAATTTCCTGTTTGTTGTTGGTGTTAGTTAGATTGTCTTGTTCAACTAATGAGAAATTCAATACATGTAGAGGTCCTTCTCTAACTCCAAATTTTGCTGTAATGTTGACTCTGTGGTTTCCTAAGGACACATTATTACCCATGTGTGATCTGCAGTAGATTATTGCCACTTCCTTGGGCAGGTGTATGGCCTCAAGAAGTTGCATTATGACTTTGGCATACATCTCTTTGCCTGCGCTTGTCAAAAATCCTCTATGTTTCCAAATTTCTGCTGTGGCATGCATGAATTACTGAGAATGTGTACCGGGAATCTATATAAATATTGACCCATTTATCTTTCCCAATTTGCAAAGCTTTTAATAAAGCAACAATTTCTGTCCCTTGAGGGCTCACATGCTTTGGTAAGGATACCATACCATAATGTCTCTGTTTGTGTTACTACTGCTGATCCAGTGTACCTTTCTCTGTTAACTATCATGCTCGAGCTGTCTGAATATATTTTGATGTCAGGTTGTTCCAGGGGAGTGTCTTTTAAATCATTTCCTCATTTCTTTACTAATGATATTGTTTTCTGGCAATTATGTATGGGTTCCCCTTCAAACGGCATATCTGGAATCAAGGTAGCTGGATTTAACAGTTGGCAACATATTAAAGTGATGTTTTCATTGCTTAGTAACACAGAAATGAGAGTTTAAAAAATGACTACAGAATATAACCAAAAATTAGAAGACAAATAAAAGGAGTTGCTTAGATTAAGACAATAATTTACATGCTGCTTAATTGAGATCATGTGGAAATGATGGAGCCTCAGGTAGGTGTTGGTCCTATATATACTTTTACATGTTGATATAAGCTCTTTGAAGAAAGGACTCTTTCATTTTGCCTTCGTATCCCTAGAACCTAGCTTAGTGCCCAGAACATAGGAAGTATTTATTGATCGAATGAGGAAATTTTAAGTAAGAAGGAAAAGAAATCATTGGAATAATAATTAAAATTATTGCCACTCATAACACTCCAAAATTTACAAAGCACTTACTCTACATTACCCATTTTACGACTTTCCATAAGTCTATCAGGTAAGTAAGATGTATCATTTGTAAACCTTAAAATTTCACAGACTTATGAATGTTAAAATTTTTACTCCACATTTAGGAATCCTCCAATTCCCTACTTGAAATAATTCCCTACCAGATAATGAGAACTCTACTTGAATGTGAAAACTCCTTGCTATGGGAGTATCCCTACTCCACCCGTACTTAGGACTGCTTTAGGGCAGAAAACTCCTTACTAAACAATGAAAGTACTTGAAAACCATACTTATAAAGGAAAGGAGTTCTTTGAGCCATGCCTGTTTTTGGAATTAATACAATGGGATGCTAGGTGCCTATAAAGGTGGGGCAACTTGTAAACTACTTAGACCTAAAAGGTAAAAACTTACTCAGAGGTTTTCTCTTAATGAAATTAGTCGACACAGCAGCATTTTTTCTGACTTACTAAAGAGATTAATCTACTCAGCTGTGAATTCAAAATGAGCTGTCTTTTGGAAAACATCTACAGTGATTGGTAGATGGAAGAACTTAGGGGAGATGACATAGGAGATTTTGCCCTTAAAAATAAGAGCTCAGAGAAGAGCTAGAAGGTCATTCTGAAACATTCAGATTGAGGAGGAATCATTTTGAAACATTCAGATTGAGGAGGACTCATTCTGAAACATTCAGATTGAGGAAGGACTGATTCTGAAACATTCAGATGGAGGAAGGAGCTGGTGAAAGCAGCTGAGATGATGCTGGCCTGGTGTCACTAGAATCCTTGCTTAGGCAGACCTTGTGGTGAGTGTTAAAGACTGACTCACTGATCTCTCTCTCTTAAGACTCAGGTCTAGGCCATGTTGGCTTAAGGCCCTTCATACTTATTTCCTTTTTTCTCTCTTTCTCTCTTTTCTTTAATTACACATTTGTATTAATTAAAATCTCTATAAAACCCAGTTGACTTGGGTATTTAAATAATTGGGAATATTTCCCTGGCAACCACCTTATATTTGATTTAAAAACCAAGACACTGTAGTGAAACATATTTTCTGAGGTCAAATTTACTCACCCTCTCTTATATCTATCATAATTTATATCTTCCACCATTTTAACTCACCACAGGTCTTAAACCATTTTAAATCTAACACATTATTACTATGTTACAGATAAATAAATTGAGACTTTGAGAGATTAAATACCAGTATCATACCACTTACAAGTATCTGATCCAGGAAAAGAAACCTAGGCCTTCTTGATTATCCAAGTTACCTAGAAATGATTTCTCCTCCAAGTTAGCACTCAAAGACAATCATCTCACAGATAGGGGACTGAAGAAGTGTCCATTTGATGAACCGAAAAGGATCATGGAAATGAAGTGAATAAGTTAGGCTTTGTAAAACTGTTCCCTCTATCACTTCCATTTGAAAAAATAGTCTCTTTCCAGTATTGCTGTTCTAGTGGTTAAACCAATATTACCCCAAAAGCAGAAGACAAAGAAACCCAGGAAATTCCCAGGGCAGATAGTGTTAAGGAGACAATAAACAGAACACAATTAGCTATGTTGGGTAAGCCTCAGAAGAATTACAGTTGGGTTGAAGTTAGTTTTGGTTAGTTGTGTTTAATATTTTAGATAATCAAGATTGCCACACTTCAGCTTTTTAAGGTCCAATCTATTCAAATGGCTTCAAGCAAAAAAAGTATAATTTACAAACAAGAGCAAGGAAAAAGCAAATCAGTGATTCAGATCTTTTGTCCATGTGTTGCCAAGCTGAATTTCTTGTACTTTTGATTTTTATTGGGTTTGTTGCCACATGAACAGGACCTATGATGAAAGAGTTCAAAACAATGGAGATAAAAATAAAGTTTCTTTTAGAAAAGGGTTATTTTTTTCCTAACCTGCAGGACATAGTCCTCTGTTTTTTGTTTTGTTTTTTTAATCAAATAATTGATAATTAAACAGCTAACTCCACACACTTGATTAGATTAGCCACACAATCTTTAGGTGGGGAATGGTGAAACAATAGTTGCCCACACACACACACACATCTGCTTTATATAATAGATGAAGGTTTTGTTTCCTGATAGTATGTGTATCCAACAATCCACTGGGACCTAAATTTAGCCAATACTGGTCCATCCTTTCTCCCCCATAGACTATGAAGGGCTGCTTCTACATAAACAATAGTGTCTTATATTTAATAAGCAAGTGTTTAATCAAAGTGAATTCAGCTAACTGACTGAGGTGACCAAAGAGATCTTCACTACAACAGCCAAGGAGTCCTCAAGAACATTGTATAGGAGGAACTTGGACCTTGATATGGTCCCTTTGTCAGCTCTGGATGTGAGACTCATTGCATTGCTCATACATAGAACTGGGTTGCAGTCCAGGAATGAATTCTCAGGGTAAAAAGGAGCACTAACAGACAAAAGCTTCTGCTGTCACATGGAAGAAGGGGACTTAAGCCACAACACCAATGGAAAAAAGAGTGCTTGGGGTTATTCACAGGTCAGAGTACAGAGCAACAGACTATTAAAGATATATCTCCTTACATGATGCCACATTGTAAGAATTGAAAACAGAGAGATCTCCAGAGCAATCTCTGAAGGCAGCTGCACAAAGAACCTGAAGTTTAGAACAGTGTTCCCTTCACCAAAGCTATAGAGACAAAAATTATCAGCTTTTCAAACTAACAGATATGAAAAAGGCAGGAAAATGAGCAAGCCACAAAAAAAAAAAAGAAAACTCAACAAAGAAAGTTATTTTGATGACAGGGAAGAACAAAACACAAACTCAGAAGAAAATAACAAAGCCAATACTGCTGCATCCAAAACTTCTAAGAAAAATAAGCATTGGTCTCAAGACCAAAAAGGATTAATAGAAGATTATTAATAAAATAATTTTTAAAAAGGATGTTTAAAATCATATAAGAGAGGTAGAAGAAAAATTGGGAAGATAAATGAGAGTGGCACAGGAGAATCATGAAAAAAAAAAGAAAGAAAGCACAAAAAATACCAAAGAAATTTACAAAAACAGAATAAGTCAATTTTTAAAAATCCAATGAAGAGAAGAACTCTTTAAAAGTAAAATTGGACAAATGGGAAAATACATACAAATACATACAAATATGTAATATATACAAAATGCATACAAATACATACATACATACAAAATACATACAAATACATACAAAAATGCACTGAAGAAAAAACTTCTTGAAAGACAGAATTGACTCTATGGAAAAAGAGGTAAAAAACTTCACTGAGGAAAAGAACTCTTTACAAAGTAGAATTGACCAAATGGAAAAAGAGGTACAAAAACTCACCCAAGAAAACTTGTTTTAAAAACTGAATTGGGCAAGTGGAAGGACTCTATGAGACATCAAGAACAATTAAACAAAGGTGAAAAAGAAAATGTGAACTCTCTCACTGGAAAAATAACTGACCTGGAAAATAACTCCAGGAGAGATAATCTCAGAATTATTGGACTAGCTGAAAGCCATGATCAAAAATAGAGCTTAGAAATTATCTTTCAAGAAATAATCAAGAAAACTGTCCTGGTATTCTAAAACCAGAGGACAAAATATAAATTAAAATAATCCATCTATCACCTCCTGAGATTCCAAAAGGATAACCCCCAGGAATATTATAGTCAAATTCCAGAGCTACCGGGTCAAGGGTAAAATATTACAAGGGATCAAAAAGAAACAATTCAAATATCATGGAGCCATAGTCAGGATGACACAAAATATAGCAGCTCTTGCATTAAAAGATCAGAGGGCCTGGAACAAGATATTCCAGAGGGCAAAGAAGCTAGAACTTCAAACAAAAATTACTTACCCAACAAAACTGAGCATAATCTTACCAGGGAAAAATGAATATTCAATGAAATAGAAGACTTTCAAACATTCCTGATGAAAAGATAAGAGCTAAATGGAAAACTTGACTCTCAAATACAAGCCTCAAGAGAGGCATAAAAAGGTAAACAAGAATAAGAAATCAAAAGACATTCAATAAGGTTAAATTGTGTACTCCCCTATATGGGGAGATGATTCTTGTAACTCCAAATAACTATCATTATTAGGGCAGTTAGAAGGAGTATACATAAATAATAAGAGTATGAAATGAACATAATGGGATAATTTAAAAAAACATAAAATAAAGGCATGAGAAAGAGGGATTCATTGTAAGGAGGAGGAGGAGAAAAATAGAATGGGGTTATCTCACATAAAAGAGGCATACGTGAGCATATACAGTGAAGGGAAGGATGAGGGAAGTAGAAAGTAAAGCATGTGAACTGTACTCTCATTGGAATTGGATCAATGAGGTGCTGTGGGGTGGGCCAGCCTCCCAAAAGAGATGGTGTCTTGGAGGTGGGACAGTGTCAGTGAAATGATGGATGGGACACAGCATTTGCTTTCAACTCGCTGCAACACAGGTTTCACAGGATAAACTGCTCCACCTTGGCTGAGACCTGGCTTTATTTTATACCCTCATAATCACAC
The DNA here is from genome assembly GCF_027887165.1 of Monodelphis domestica. Classification (NCBI taxonomy): domain Eukaryota; kingdom Metazoa; phylum Chordata; class Mammalia; order Didelphimorphia; family Didelphidae; genus Monodelphis; species Monodelphis domestica. Next base: position 130,427,515 of record NC_077228.1, on the reverse strand, counting down.
ATGTACTTGGCACACAATTTCATTCTCAACATACATGTTTCCATGGAACCTAACAACAGACAGGAAGCCTAGGGAGATAGTCAATTTTGCTAACATTTCACCTTTGATTAATATACAATTATCACCATAAGATCACACAATATCATGGTACATTTTCAGACTAACTGGCAATTTTCCAAAGTTACATATATGTTTTTAATATTAAATCTTAGAGAATAGCCAATTTGTGGGATAAAATTTCCCTTTGTGTGTTCCAAATCAATCCCTTTTTTCTTTTCCTGGGGGGCCCTTCCCAATATAAGAAAGAGGAAGATTTATGGAACACCTTATCAATTTTAGAGGCCAAAATTAATTACCTCCTTTCAGGAGGACTCTGATCATAATTTGTGAATGCCCAATTAGGGAGACACTGAGACAAGGACATGTTAACAGAGATACACATAGAGTAGCAGAAAAAATATATTAAACACAGAATGGGGGAAGCACGCTTCTAAGAATGAGGGTACTTACTCAAGATCTTGAGGAAGAAAAAGGGGAGAAAGAATGAAAAGTCCATCTTGATGTTTTCAAGGTACTATCTCCTTGAAAAACTGTAAGAAGTGGAGAAAAAAGGTTTTGACCCACGAGCCTAGAGTGTAAACATTTGAAAAGGTGGGTGACAAGGGATTGAAAGAGGGGATCCTTCCTGCTAGAACCAAGGATCTGGGGGTCATGAAGGTGGAAAAAGAAGACCTCCCACCTCCATCCATCCTCTCCTTCCTTCCCCAGGTGGATGAAAATTCCTAGGAGGAGGTGAGAGAGGAGGAGGAGGAGGAGCTGCTGGTGACTGCCTAATAGAAGGATAGTTATACCTAGCTGCCTAGCCTTCTAACACAGCCTGGTCTCCAGGGGTAAGTCTCTCCTTGTCAGGATCTAGGTTTGACCCTGAAGTCTTAAAGAATTCGGTCTTGAATTTCCGCCCAAATACTAACAAGTGTCTTCTCCATTGCAGACAGGTTAGAAAAAGTCTGCCCAAGAGGATAAGCCTCGTGGGTGGGGATCTAAAGTATCTCTAAAGAGTGAACACAAGGAAAATGTCTCAACAGGAACCTGCTCTGGTCCTTTGTCAATGTAATAGGTTTTTAAATCGAGTCCAATTCATTCCCAAGTTTGCAAGTCAACCCAAGGACTACAAATTTTAATGAAGTCCAAGATGTTAGCCAAATGTAGCTTGTTTGGTTTTCTTACTTTTGCTCCCCTTTTCTGAGGAGTATGCTTAATTTTTCCAGTAGATAGCTTTTTTTCTTTTTTTTAACATTATTTTATTTGGTCATTTTCATACATTGTTCATTGGAAACAGATCATTTTCTTTTCTTCCCCCCCCCAACCCCCCACCCCTTCCCTAGCCTACGCGCAATTTGTCTGGGTATCACATGTGTCCTTGCTCTGAACCCATTTCCTTGTTGTTGGTATTTGCATTAGAGCACTCATTTAGCGTCTCTCCTCAATCATGTCCCCTCAACTTCTGTAGTCAAGCAGTTGCTTTTCCTCGGTGTTTTTACTCCCTTAGTTTGTCCTCAGCTTGAGGAAAGTTTTGTTTTGTTTTGTTTTGTTTTGTTTTCTTGTACATCGCTGCAAGTTGTTCCGGGACAATGAAAAGCCATTACTGGAGAAGTTCATTACGTTCTCTTATATTTCAATGTGTCAGTCTCTGTGTACAATGTTCTCCTGGTACTGCTCCTCTCACTCTGCATCATTTCCTGGAGGTTGTTCCAGTCTCCATGGAATTCCTCCACTTTATTATTCCTTTTAGCACAATAGTATTCCATCACCAACATATACCACAATTTGTTCAGCCATTCCCCAATTGAAGGGCATCCCCTCATTTTCCAATTTTTGGCTACCACAAAGAGCACAGCTATGAATATTCTTGTACGTGTCTTTTTCCTTATTATCTCTTTGGGGTACAAACCCAGCAGTGCTATGGCTGGATCAAAGGGTAGACAGTATTTTATCGCCCATGGGGCATAGTTCGAAATTGCCCTCCAGAATGGTTGGATCAATTCACAACTCCACCAGCAATGCATTAATGTCCCTACTTTGCCACATCTCCAGCATTAATTACTTTCCTTTGCTGTTATGTTAGCCAATCTGCTAGGTGTGAGGTGATACCTCAAAGTTGTTTTGATTTGCATCTCTCTGATTAAAAGAGATCTAGAACACTTTTTCATGTGCTTATTAGTAGTCTTGATTTCTTTAACTGAAAATTGCCTATTCATGTCCTTTGCCCATTTTTCGATTGCAGAATGGCTTGATTTTTTGTACAACTGGTTTAGCTCTTTATAGATTTGAGTAATTAGACCTTTGTCAGAGGTTTTTGTTATGAAGACTGTTTCCCAATTTGTTGCTTTCCTTCTAATTTTAGTTACATTGGTTTTGTTTGTACAAAAACTTTTTAATTTGATGTAGTCAAAATTATTTATTTTGCATTTTGTGACTCTTTCTAAGTCTTGCTTGGTTTTAAAATCATTCCCTTCCCAAAGTTCTGACATGTATACTATTCTGTGTTCACCTAATTTACTTATAGTTTCCTTCTTTATATTCAAGTCATTCGCCCATTCTGAGTTTATCTTGGTGTAGGGTGTGAGGTGTTGATCCAAACCTAATCTCTCCCACACTGTCTTCCAATTTTCCCAGAAGTTTTTATTAAATACTGTATTTTTGTCCCAAAAGCTGGGGTCTTTGGGTTTGTCAAAGACTGTCTTACTGAGGTCATTTACCCCAAGTCTATTCCACTGATCCTCCTTTCTGTCTCTTAGCCAGTACCAAATTGTTTTAATGACCGCTGCTTTGTAATATAGTTTGAGATCTGGGACTGCAAGGCCACCTGCCTTTGTATTTTTTTTCATTATTTCCCTGGATATCCTTGATCCTTTATTCTTCCAAATGAACTTTGTAATGCTCTTCTCTAATTCAGTAAAAGTTTTTTGGTAGTTCAATGGGTATGGCACTAAATAGATAGATAAGTTTAGGTAGGATGGTCATTTTTATTATGTTAGCTCGTCCCACCCATGAGCAATCAATATTTTTCCAATTGTTTAGATCTAGTTTTAATTGTGTGGAGAGTTTTTTGTAGTTGTGTTCATATAGTTCCTGTGTTTGTCTCGGGAGGTAGATTCCTAGGTATTTTATTTTGTCTAATGTGATTTTGAATGGGATTTCTCTTTCTAATTCTTGCTGCTGAACTGGGTTGGAGATATATAGAAATGCTGATGACTTATGTGGGTTTATTTTGTATCCTGCAACTTTGCTAAAGTTGTTGATTATTTTGATTAGCTTTTTGGTTGATTCCCTGGGATTCTTTAAGTAAACCATCATATCATTCGCAAAGAGTGACAGCTTGGTCTCCTAATTGCCAATTTTAATACCTTCAATTTCTTTTTCTTCTCTAATTGCTACTGCTAGTGTTTCTAGTACAATATTAAATAATAAAGGTGATAATGGGCATCCTTGTTTTACTCCTGATCTTATTAGGAAGGCTTTGAGTTTTTCCCCATTGCAGATGATGTTTGCTGATGGTTTTAGGTATATACTGTTTATTATTTTTAGGAAAGGCCCTTCTATTCCTATACTTTCTAGTGTTTTCAATAGGTATGGGTGTTGTATTTTATCAAAGGCTTTTTCTGCATCTATTGAAATAATCATGTGATTTTTGTCGGTTTGCCTGTTTATATGGTCAATTATGTGGATGGTTTTCCTAATATTGAACCATCCTTGCATTCCTGGTATGAATCCTACCTGATTGTAGTGGATAACCCTTGTGATGACTTGCTGGAGTCTTTTTGCTAGTATCCTATTTAAGATTTTTGCATCTATATTCATTAGGGAGATTGGTCTATAGTTTTCTTTCTCTGTTTTTAACCTGCCTGGCTTTGGGATCAGTATCATGTTTGTGTCGTAAAAAGAATTTAGTAGAACCCCTTCTTGGCTTATTCTGTCAAATAGTTTGTATAGTATTGGGGTGAGCTGTTCTTTGAATGTTTGATAGAATTCATTTGTGAATCCATCTGGACCTGGGGATTTTTTCTTAGGGAGTTCTTTGATGGCTTGTTCAATTTCTTTTTCTGATATGGGGTTGTTTAAATAATTTATTTCTTCTTCTTTTAGCCTAGGAAATTTATATTTTTGTAAGTATTCATCCATATCACTTAGATTGCCATATTTTTTGCCATATAATTGGGCATAGTAGTTTTTAATGATTGCCTTGATTTCCTCTTCATTAGAGGTGAGGTCTCCCTTTTCATCTTGGATACTGTCAATTTGGGTTTTTTTTCTTTCCTTTTTTTAATTAGACTGACTAGTACTTTGTCTATTTTATTTGTTTTTTCAAAGTACCAGCTTCTAGTCTTATTTATTAAATCAATAGTTCTTTGACTTTCAATTTTATTAATTTCTCCTTTGATATTTAGGATCTCTAATTTAGTCTTCATCTGAGGATTTTTAATTTGTTCATTTTCTAGTTTTTTAATTTGCATGCCCAATTCATTGACCTCTGCCCTTCTTAATTTGTTTATATACAAACTCAAGGATATAAATTTCCCCCTGAGTACTGCTTTGGCTGCATCCCATAGGTTTTGAAAGGACATCTCACCATTGTCATTTTCTTCAATGAAGTTATTAATTGTTTCTACGATTTGTTCTTTAACTAGCTGGTTTTGGAGAATCATATTGTTTAATTTCCAATTAATTTTTGATTTATCTATCCATGTATCCTTACTAATTATTATTTTTATTGCACTGTGGTCTGAGAAGGTTGCGTTTATTATTTCTGCCCTTTTGCACTTGTTTGCAATGATTTTGTGAATGTACCATGTACTGCTGAAAAGAAGGTATATTCCTTTTTGTCCTTATTTATTTTTCTCCATATGTCTACTAACTCTAATTTTTCTAAGATTTCATTTGCTTCTCTCACCTCTTTCTTATTTATTTTTTTATTTGATTTATCTAGTTCGGATAGGGGAAGGTTCAGATCTCACACTAGTATAGTTTTTCTATCTATTTCATCCTTGAGCTCTTCTAGTTTCTCCTTTAAAAATGTGGATGCTCTACCATTTGGTGCATACATATTAAGTACAAATATTTCCTCATTTCGCCTTTTATCAGGATGTAATTACCTTCCCTATCTCTTTTAACTAGATTTATTTTTACTTTGGCTTTGTCCGATATCATGATTGCTACTCCTGCCTTCTTTTTATCATTTGATGCCCAATAGGTTTGGCTCCATCCTCTTACTTTTACCCTATGCGTATCTACCTTCCTCATGTGTGTTTCTTGCAGACAGCATATGGTAGGGTTTTGGATTCTAATCCACTCTGCTATTCGCTTGCGTTTTATGGGTGAGTTCATTCCATTCACATTCAGAGTTGTGATTACTAGCTGTAAGTATTTCCCAGCATTTTGATTTCTACTCCTGGTCCTGCCTTTTCTTCTTTCACTATTTCCTTTTATACCAATGTTTATTTATAGTCAGCCTCCCCCCCCACCCCCGTTCCCTCCCTTATTTTACTTCCCTTTCTTCCCTGTCCCTTCTTATTCCCTCCCTTATTTTCTCCTGTAGTCTTTTCAAAATTTCCCCCTCACCCTCTCCCTCCCTTGTACTGCTTCCCTACCCACCAGTCCATTTTTTACCCTTCTACTCCGCTATAGGGTGCAAATCTATTCTCTTCCCCAATGGATTGGGTTGTTCTTCCCTCTTTGGGTCAGTTTCAAAGTATGTAAGAGTTGAGTATTTCCTGTCTCCAACCTCTTTACCCTTCCAGTGTATCAATGTCCTCCCCTCTCCCTCCATGAACTTCTTTGTGACATATAAATTTACCCCCATTTGTTTCTTTTCCCATTTCTTTTAGTCATAACCTCTTTTCTTTTTTAGCTCTAGTCATGTATTTATGTATGCATATATCTATATACCTATTTATGTCTTGTCCTTTCATCCTATACAGTTTGTCACTGTTCCCTCTGAGTGTAATTCTTCTAGCTGCTCAGGTGATAGCAACAGTTTTTAAGAGTTACCAATGACCTCTTTTCTTATAGGGATACATATCATTTTAACTTATTGAGTCTCTTATAAAATTTTTGTTGTTGTTTTGTTTGTTTTTCCCCCTCTTTTTTAATTACCTTTTGATGATTCTTTTGAGTTCTGTGGTTGGACATCAAATTTTCTGTTCAGGTCTGGTCTTTTATTTATGAAGGCTTGGAATTCTTCTGTTGTGTTGAATTACCATACTTTCCCCTGTAAGAATATAGTCAGTTTTGATGGGTATTTTATTCTTGGTTGTAGACCTAGTTCCCTTGCTTTCTAGAATATCATATTCCATGCCTTTCGGTCCTTCAGTGTGGATGCAGCCAGATCCTGTGTTAACCTCACCGTGTTTCCATGGTATCTGAATGGTTTCTTCTTGGCAGCTTGTAATAGCTTTTCTTTCATCTGATTTTTTTTGAATTTGGCTATAACATTTCTTGGTGTTGTCAGTTGGGGATTAAATACAGGGGGTGACCTGTGGATTCTTTCAATCTCCACTTTCCCCTCTTGTTCTAGGATCTCAGGACAGTTTTCCTGGATAATTTCCTCTAGTATTATGTCCAGCCTTTGTCTTTTGTCGTGGTCTTCTGGTAGTCCAATTATTCTTAAATTGTCTCTTCTTGAACGATTTTCTAAATCGTCTCTTTTTTGAATGAGATGCTTCACATTTTCCTCAATTTTTTCATTCTTTTTGTTTTGTTTTATAGTGTCCTGCTGCCTTGTGAGGTCTTTTGATTCTAGTTGTTGTATTCTCGTTCTTAAAGGTTGGATTTCATCTCTGGCTTTTTGGTCATCTTTTTCCTTCTGGTCTGATTTTCTTTGAAGATCGTCTTTCATCCTCTTTACCTCATCTTTCTTCTCCTTTGCCTCATCTTTCATCTCCTTTGCCTCATTTTCCAGCTGGTTGATTTTGGCTTTCAAGACACTATTTTCTCATTTTAGTTCAAGTGCCTCTGTTTCCAGATGACTTATCTTAATTTTTAAGTTCTTTTCCCAATTGTCTTCAGCCTCTCTTAGTTGTGTTTTGAGTTCTTCCACAGCCTGTATCCAATTCGCTGGGATTTCTGGTTTATTGTTTGCTGATCTCTCCCCCTCTGTTCCATTTGCTGAGTAATAGCTGTCTATTGTAGTTTCTTTCTTCTTTTTCTGTTGTTTGCTCAAATTCACCCCTTCCTTACTCCCTGTATTTGTCTGTGCTCTTGTTCCTCTCATTTTCTTTGTTTTTTGGGGACTTCTATCAGTCTCCCCTCTTGGAGCTTTAACAGAAGATCTCTTGGTGTAGTCTCTGGGGGAGGGTTGTTGGGGGTTTGAGCTTCCCTGTCCTCTGGAGGCTTTTGATTGGTTTAAAGTCCAGCAGTCAATGAGCCTGGGCTTCCCTGCATTCTGGAGACTTTTGATGGGATTAAGTTCAACTGGTTTGGACTGAATGAGCCATAAAGCAAAAAACCTCCTCCTCCACAATCTGTGTTGAATGCCCAGAGACTGGCCCAGGTTGCTTTCAAGGTAAGCTCTCTTCCCTGGCCCTGTTTCTGTCCTTTCAGAAGCTCTGAGGGCTCCTGATGGGATTAGGTTCAGCTTGTGTGGGCCGAATGATCCCAAGCCCAAAAAAAAACAAAAAGAGAGAGAGAAAAAAACCAACCTCCTCCTCCACAATCTGTGTTGAATGCCCGGAGACTGGCCCAGGTTACTTTCAAGGTAAGCTCTTCAGGGCAACCCCTTTGCTGGCCCTAAGGTTTCTCTCCTTTCAGTAGTTCTGAGGGCTCCTAATGGGATTGGGTTCAGCTGGTGCCCTAAAGCTGGGACCTCCCTTGAGACTCAGTTGGAAGGACCCAGCCAGGGGGCTACAGGCTTCCCCCTTCTCTCTATGTTTCACTGCCATCTGTGTTGGGCATCCCAGAGACTGACTCAGGTTGCTTTCAAGGTGAGTCCTTCAAAATAGCCAGTCCTGGGGCCCTTTTGCCAACCCTGAAATTCCCACTGCTGCCGTGGGCTCAGCTCTCTGGGTTGAGGGGAATGGGTCTTGGGACCTTCCTTCTGCCTGCCCCTTAGATCCGAGTGATCTAGGGTTTTGGCTTTTGGGGGGCCGTACCTTTTGATCCAGGTCCGGGAGGAGGGTTCCCCGGGTCTGTCCTGTTGTTCAGCTTGAATTTCGGTGTCCTAGGAATACTCAGTTTCAGTGTCCTAGTAATACACAGCGATCGGTAAAGAAGGGTTTCTGAGGTCTGAACTTTCACAGCTTCTAAGCCACCATCTTGACTGGAAGGGGAAAGTGGGGTATCGCTTGCTTTCTTTTGATTCACTGTGCCCCTTTCCTTTTTAACTTCTCAGAAGTTCTGAATTTACCCACCCCTCCTTACCTATACCCACTTACAGGGGGTCTGTAGAACCTTGGGTAGGATCCTGACTGAAATTGGAGAGAGCCTTTTGTTCTAGTGGGGCTTTTTTAATATCTGGGAGAGGGGGGCTTACCTAGCCAAGAGTCCCTGGTCCCAGATGCCAATTGCTGTGGGGTGGTCCAGCCTCCCACAGGGGATGAGGTCTTGGAGGTGGGACAGTGTCAGTAAAATGATGGATGAGACACAGCATTTGCATTCAACCCGCTGCAACACAGGTTTCACAGAATAAACTGTTCCACCTTGGCTGAGGCCTGTCTTTATTTTATACCCTCATAATCACACATGTATATGGCACACAGTTTCATTCTTAATATACATGTTTCCATGGAACCTAACAACAGACAGGAAGCCTAGGGAGATAGTCAATGAAACATTGTTGCTAACTGTAGGATCAGAGGGTAGAATCAACATGACCCAGATATAGGTTAGGGAATTCAGAGCACAGATTTGCCTTAAGTTTTTATGCCTAGAAAAGAGGGTCCTATCTAAATGGGTATATAAGAATACTTAGGTTTAATTTTGTAAGTGGGATCTCCTGGTAATATCCTGGGGGGACAGAGTTGGACATCTGTATTAACCCTACACGCATGTTGCTCTCATCTATTTTTCCTGGGGCTAAGGATAATAATCATAGCAATTCCAATAATAAGGGAATTTTAATAAGGAAAGTCATTTAGGGGGGTTTCAGTAGATGTTTCCATCCTTCCTAGAGACTGTTTTGCAGTCCCCGGTTTCCATGTGGACCGTATCAAACAGCATGATCTTTGATGGCTCCCGGCAATGAGGGAAGAACATATAAAAGCAATTGGATATAGAAAGCTATGTTACCCTATAGGAAAGTAGGAGGGGAAGGTGATAAGAGAAGGGTGGTGTTGATAGAAAAGAGGGCAGATTGGGGGAGTTGATGATCAGAAACTAAATAGGAATAAATCAGCTGGAAAGTAATACACAGTAATAATAATGGTACAAAAATATTTATGTCTCTCTAATAAAGACCTCATTTATCAAATATTTAGAGAAATAAGTTGAATGTATAAGAATATAAGTCATTCCCCAATTGATAAATGATCAAAGGATAGGAAGAGGCAGTTCTCAGACAAAGTAATTAAAACTCATTATAGTTGTACAAAAAATGGTCTAAATTGCCATTAATTAGAAAAATGCAAATTAAAACAACTCTGAGGTACCACCCCACACCTATCAGATTAGCTATTATAACAGAAAAGTTAAATGACAAAACTTGGTTGGGTTATAGGAAAGTTGAGACATGAATGCACCTTGGGGAATTGTGAACTAATTCATTCTGCAGAGCAATTTGGAACTAAGCCTAAAGGTCCATAAAACAGAACATACTCTTTGACCTAGCAATACCATTCCTAGGTTTGTAGCCCAAAGAGATGGAAAAAAGGGGAAGTTCCTGTATTACAAAGATATTTAAAGAAGCTCTTTTGGCGGACAAAGAATTGGAAAGTGAGTGGATGCCCATTAATTGGGGAATAGCTGAGTAAGTTATAGTATATAACTATTATGGAATACTACTGTGTTGTACGAAATGATGAGCAGAAGGAGCTCAGAAAAACCTGGAAAGATCTACATGAACTGAAGCACAGTGAAATAAGCAGAACCAAGAGCACATCATACACAGTGACAGGAATACTGTACAATGAACAACTGTGACTAATAGCTATTCTCAGCAATAAATGACCCAAAACTATCACAAAGGACTCATGATTTTTAAAAAATTCCATCTGCTTCCAAAGAAAAATAACTGATAGAGTCTGAATACATACTAAAGCAAACTTTTTTGACTTTATTAATTTTTTCCTATTTAAATGTCCTTCCACAAAAAAAGATTAACATAGAAAACTGTTTTACATGATTGTACATGTAAAATCTATATGAGATTTTTTGCTATATCAGTGGGAGTGGAAGGGGGCAGAAGGGAGGGAAAGAGAGGGAGTGAATTTGAGATTCAATATTCCTTGAAAAATGTTGGAAACAATTTTACATGTAATTGGGAGGAAATTTTAATTTAATTTTTAAAAATAAGGTAAAGGCTACCTTTAAATGTTCTGACAGAGCCAAGGATCACAATAGCATGCAGTCTACTTCTTTTGTCATTGTTGGTGACAATGAGAGGTTGCATTTGCTTGCATGAATGCTGTGGATGCAACACTTTTAAACATTTGCAGCCTAAAAATGAAGTATACCACCTTGCATGTAGAACTTATGATTTGTGAAGCAGCTTTATCCAAAATAATTTTCCCACAAATGTGCCCCACCTATGAATGCATAACATAATTAAGCTGGATAGCAGGGGCAGGATAGAGATGGATCTCACCAACCTCCTGCTTTTTTAGCCTCCTGCTTTAACTAATTATTCTTCCTAAAGAGAGTCCTTCAAAATGAAATGGATAGGAAACAGAGCTCAAATCCAGGAAAACCTGGGTTCAAATCCTTCCTCTAATAAACATGGGTTATGTGACTTTGAGCAAATCACTTCTTAGTGACCTAGGTAACTATAAGACTTTAAACTGCAGAAAAGATTCTGTTGTATATTTGTATAGATAATTTCCTCACTTGGAAGTTCCCTATATCAATTAAATCATAATTTTGATCCCCACTCTATTGATGGAGTGCAAAGGCTGCCATGTCATCTAAACTTAGCATCCTAGGGCAAAGCTCCAATCATCTTACTGTACAATTACCTAGTAACAACTCTACCGGAGGACATTAACTAGCTGCATGACTTTGAGCAAGTCATTTTCTCTCTATTCCCATCAGTTTCATTAGCTATAAAATATGCAAAGCTTGACTTGTTATATCTAAGATCCATTTTCAGAGCTGACATTGTATGACCTCTGATTCTTCAATTAGGCAAGCTGGTCTTAAAGAAGTCATTCTTTCCAGAGAGAGATTCTTTGTGTGAGTACTCTACTGAGTTATGATCTATAGTAATGTATAAGTTCAAACCCCTCAAGAAACTAATTATAGTCTAGAAGTGAGACAATAATTGGATGCCGGAAGAGTCATCATTCTTCGAAATGGGCTCTTGGTAGCTTTCTCAAGAATTCATTTCATGAACTTCAGCTAAAACAAACAAACACGTTCCTCTTTTTCATTTCCTCTTTTTGAGCAATTTTAAGAACCCCAAAAAAGCTTTCTACCACAAATGGAAAATACCTCATTTTTCTATTAAAACATATGTATTAGCACTTATCATAGCTACTTCCCCATCAACTGTTAAAGGGAGGCATTCTAAAGAACATGAAGAGGTAAAAATTGAAGCATTTATTTATTGGTAGAAAATTTAGTAATACATAGGTGATTATACTTTCTATACATCTAACTTTACTCAGAACATATATATATGTAAATATAATTTTTTAAAAGTGAAAAATTTCATATATCAATTCATATATTAATTAGTTTTTTGGTCTACTTTGTTGTTGTTCAGTTATTGTCCAGTAGTGACTTATTCTGAACCCATTTGGGGTTTTTTTGGGAAAGATAGTGGAGTGGTTTGCCATTTCCTTCTCTAGTTCATTTTACAAATTAGAACCTTTGAAGTAAACATGGTTAAGTGACTTGCCCAAGGTCACACATCTAGTAAATGTCTGAGATCAGATCAGGAAGGTGAGTCTTCCTAACTACAGGCATGGCACTCTACCTACTGAGCCACCTAGCTGCCATTGGTCTACTTGGTGCTAATCAAAATTATTTAATTACCTACCCTTTCTCTCACTCAACTCTCACTGATTAATTGAACCCAACATAGGCTATGACTATTCTACATGTAAAATGATGACGATGATGATAAGAGTTATGTACTGAGGATAATTTCAATGAACTTACAGATTAGCTTATATTTTGGTATTTTAAATCAATTACAAAAATCAGTTATTCCATCCAACTGATAATCTATAAGACATTAATATAAAAGAAAAATAAGAAGATAAACACTTCTCCCTCAACCAATTTTATGTCAACTCTGAATGTTTGATAAGAATTTCTGAATAATAATATGAAATAATTTTCCTAAAGCAATAATAATAATAATAAATGAGAAGATTGGGATGCAGACTATGAAAATTCAACATCCAAATTCCTAGTAAAATATGACCTGGTGGCTGAAACTACATATCACTATATATCATGAATTAGCAAATGACAAATATTCATGTTACAAATGTAGAGCTCAAAACATCTTTTAAAACCAAACCAATAACCAGAATCAGAACTAAAGCATTATCACAAACCTAACTGCTGTCCCATTCCACTCCTCTGATTGGTTACTTCCTCTTAATACCTCCATTATAAGAAAAATGCCCAGGCTAGTCATGTCTTTATTTCTTCGTGGTACACTCCTGATTCTGAATGTTTCTCTCCCATGTTGGTCCCTGCCTGTTTCCGATTTCCTTCCAATTTCTTTTTTTTTTAAACTTTACCTTCCATCTATTCAATCAAATCAATTATAAGACAGAAGACAGGTCAAATGACTTGCCCGGGGTCACACAGCTAGGAAGTTCCTGAGGCCAGATATGAGCCCAAGTTCTCCTAATTCCATGTCTGGCGCTTTCTCCACTGTGTTACCTAGCTGCCCCTCAGTTTCTTTTTATATGCTATATTCCTCATTAGAATGTAAGCTCCTTGAAGTCAGAAACTATCTTTTTACTTCTATTTGTATTCCTAGTTCTTAAGATAGTTATTGGAATATTTGTGGTAATAAATATAGGTTGACTACAATGACTTGGACACATAACAATGCCTTTAAGAGATGTGGACACACCAAATACTCATAATCTCCACAAGACATGAAATGAAAAGCTCCCAAAATATAAAGACCTAGAAGAGAAGATCGAAGTCGTGAGGTAACAGGATGAAGTCCATATCATGTTTTCCTGTCTTCTCCTGGAACTATAACAAGGAGGCTTTAAGACAGGCAACAAAAGATGAGCCTGAATCTTCATAGTTTAGTTCAACTACAAAAAGCAGCTATTTTTAGCTACCTTCAATGGTCTATAGAAGATTAAATATAAGGGAAAATCTTGGGAGAGTGATTTTCCCAGGACCACTTCAGTCTGAATTCCATCAAAGATGATAACTTTTATAGAATAGTAAGGACAGGAATTGTCTATAATTTCAAAGGTATAGGGAATGCTTTCTACCTCATAGATAGACTTTAACAGTTATCTAAGAGCAGTAACAGATAGCCAGGTTGCTCAGTGGATGGAGTACTTGGCCTGGAATCAGAAAGATTTGAATTTCAATCTGACTTCAGATATGCTGACCTTAATTCATTGGGGAAGGAAGTGACAAACCATTCCAATATCTTCCCCAAGAAAATCCCTTGGACAGTATTGGGTCATGAAGAGTCATATATGACTAAACAATAACCACAATGACATTCCCATTTAGAGTAGTGGATAGAGTGACAGACCTGGAATCAGGAAGATTTATCTTCCTAAGTTCAAATCTAGCCTTAGACAATAGTCGTGTGACCCTGGGCAAGTCACTTAATCCTGTTTACCTCATCTGTCAAATGAACTGAAGAAGGAAATGGCAAACCACTTAAATATCTGCCAAGAGAACTCCCAAATGGAGTCATGAAGAGTCAGGCACGACTGAAAAAATACCTGGACAATGGAGCAGTGATGGCAGGCTCAGGTGGACATGGATCCTTTCAAGTTACATCTTGAATTAGAAAACCACAAGTGAGCATTATCTGTGTTGTATCATATTGTTATTTATTTCTTTAAATATTTTCCAGTTACATAATAATCTGTTCTGATTGCACCTGGAAGTTTAGCTGCTCCAGTGGTTAAGTTTGACACCTTGGACTAGGGCCCTAACAGAAAGTGACTGATCGTGGGTCACTCAGGCAGTGTTTGCCAAAGGCAGAAAATCAAACCAGTTCTTTGGTTCCAAGACCAAGTCATTATTCCTTATGCAATGCTGTCTCTTTATAGAAATAAATGGCATTTATATAATACTTTATAGATAATGAAGTTCTTTATGCATGTTGACCTTACTTGAGACTCACAAAAACCCTGTGAGGTACTGTTCTCCATTTTATAGAAAAGGAAACTGAGATCAATATGTGGCATCATAGAAAGAATAGTCTACATTATACCAGCAGAAGTAGTCAATTCAATCAGAAATATATTATTACTGTATCAACAGAAGATCATAGTGATTAGACTTAATTGCTTGTGTTGACAATGCGTCAAGATTTTTAAATGAAGAACCTGACCTACCATCATTCCTAATGTCTTTCTTGGTTAACCAATTTTATGAAAACTGAAAGGGTCAGTGAATAATCTGTATATATAGAATCAGCACCATAGAGTGAAAAGAATACTGAACTTGGAATCTATTAACCTCTCTGGGTCTCAATTTCCTAATCTTATGTTTGTTGGAAGAATCACATAATGATGCTTGTTGAACAGAGTTAAATTGAATCAAATTGAATTAGCATTAGATTCTGAGTCAGAAGACTTTGTTTTGAGTCCAACCTTCAAAATAACTATGTGAACCTGAACAAATCATTTAACTTCTTCCAGCCTCAGTTTCCTCATTTCTAAAATAGCCTATCTCCTAGGCCTATGTATAATGAAAAAATCCCTCTATAAACTCAACATCATTATGGAAATGGGAACTACTTTCATAAGTCCAATCTCTTCAAATATAAAACCTTTTTGCGAAGCTGCTGACAAGCAACCAACTAGACCAGTAGGAATTTTTCTCTTCTCCCTTCTGTGTGCCCTCTGCACCAAGGCATCTGGTAGCAAAAGAAAAGATATAAAGAACCAGTACTATACCATTGAAATGTGATTCTATTATTAAGTAGGTCAGACTAAATTTCACTAAAATCATGTTTCCTGAAACTTGAAAAATACACCTGGTAAAGGGCTGATACCATTCAGCTAGCCTATACAATGAGTGTCAACCCATTTCTCCTGTATCAGGGACATAGCTGAGTTCTATATTATCTACTGGACTGGAGGTCAACTGCAGTAGCTTTCCACATGCCTTCATTGCAGAGTATTAGCAGTCAATTTGCAATAAAGCATAGTATGGGTCCAGCAGAGTTTCCATTCTTTTTAATGTCAACTGAACATTATGACATCACTCTTATTATCATGATCACCATTGTTTATATGTGAAAGCCTCTAGAAAGGTAGTTCTGCTTTTTTGTTATGTTTTGGTAGATATCGTTTGGGGGTTTTATTTGTTTTGTTTTTAGAAAAGAGGAGGGACTTAAAAAGCAGAAATAGGCATGTAAATACAAATGATTTTTAAAAAGATTTCCACATTAATTAAATATTGCTGCCAAATTGTGAAAAAATCACTCTGATGCCAGAGGAAGCAAACGAAAATACTCTATCTAAAGCAATATTTTGCAATGTCTCTGGTCATTAACTAAATGGTTTCCCAAGATGGGAGGTTGATTGCCACTAGAAAGACACTGCCAATGGAAACCACCCTCTCTTTGAAGACTGAAGTTAATCTGGAGTTACGATGTAGAAAAGGAACAGGAGAAACTCATTGTGTGCCTTATGTGAAATGGTTATATAGCCCCAAAGAGTTTGGTAGCTTTCCTAAAGTTCTTCCACTATGGTATGTGTAACATTTTACTGATTATTAGTACTCAAATGAATATATGAATGAGAAAATGTGAAGGGAAGGCATATTTTCTAAACCTATGTTAAAGCATGTGTAAAGGAATTGCATTCACTTACATTTTCCCTATTTCTATATCTTCAGAGGGAATGCTACTACAAGGGGAAATAGGATATACAACCTTATTCTTGATGTTTGCCTCAGCCAGAAGTAGATTATGCCCAGCTCTTTTGGTCAGAACTTCATAAGAAATAAAATGTCATGGTAAAGGGAAGCTGAAATTGCAAAGGAAAAGCCAGCGTGGGTGGACAGAGAAAGAACTTGTTATGATCGTGTAATTTGTCTTGTGGTTTGAATAAAAATTCTTCATGAGTCAGATCCTTCTAGATGCTGCTATCACTAGTGCTTAGCATACTGTTCAATTAGTAAGTGCGTGACAAATGCTTGTTGACCTGTTGAACAGGAGCTCGGTCTTTTTTTAGAAGCTCCATTCACATGCTGCCTGATGGAAGGAAGGAAGGAAGGAAGGAAGGAAGGAAGGAAGGAAGGAAGGAAGGAAGGAAGGAAGGAAGGAAGGAAGGAAGGAAGGAAGGAAGGAAGGAAGGAAGGAAGGAAGGAAGGAAGGAAGGAAGGAAGGAAGGAAGGAAGGAAGGAAGGAAGGAAAAAACACATTTTTATGGTTTCTACATGGCACCAAACTCAAATGCCATTTCCTCCAGGGAACTTCTGAGAGTACCCCAAGTAATAACCATCTCCCTCCAATATCATAGAGAAAATTCATCATTTATTAATTATTTGTTCAAGGACCTTAGTTCCCCTACTTATAGTATGACGACTGGACTCTCTGAGACTCATTTTCCTTCATCTCAAAAATGTGAGGTATTAGTTTAGTTGACTTCTAAGATCCCTTCCACCTCTCAATCTATGATCCTATCATCTATGAATGGATCTTAAACTTATTTGCAGGAGTGTCTTACCATGCTATGAGAATCAAAGATACCCTCTCTTATCTAAACATATATTGTCAGTACCTAGCAGTATGCACTGCATACCATGGGTACTTAATAAATATTTTGAATTAATATATAAATGAATGATATCAAAAACAACCAGCTGATTTGATAGGAAAATAAGAAAAAAAAATCTAAGTGGGACAGTTAGGTGGCACAGTTTATAGATCACTAGCCTAAGAAACTGGGAAGAACCAGTTTCAAATCTGGCATCAGACATACCCAAGGTGTGTGACCATGGACAAATCACTTAACCCATTTGCCTAGCTCTTTCCCTTTAGTCTTAGAGTTGTTAACTAAGATTGAAAGTAGCATATTTTTTTAAATCAATTTAGATGGTGCTTCAGTTACAAAGCTAGGATAGGCAAACAAATTAGCTGGTTGCTTGAATTTTTTTTTCAGCCAGTCCTACTATTGTTTCAAATTGAAGACATTCTAGCCACTCCACCCAACCCCTCACAAAAAAGAGTCTCATGAAAAAAACATTTTTCATCCAAAGTGATTAAGTAAATCAAAAGCAAACGTCAATGACTGATGTCTATAAAGAGTTTCATTTCATAAATTTAGACTAATATTTAGAAGTTTTATTTCCCAAAAACATAATTGTACTTCCTTCCAAAGTCATTCTAGTTCTTCCCTAGACAAACTTGCCTTTTTTCTGATATATAGAATTAAACCCTTCTAAGAAATAGTCAAACAAAATGATGCATTTCTTTAAAATCCATCACAGAAAAATCTTCAAATGAGGACTTAGCAATGGCCTGAACTTCTCAAACTGGGGGTTCACAACAGATCAGAGAACCCTGAAATCTTCCTATGACAATACTATGTGTCTTATAGATTCTCACATCAGATAAAATGCAAGACTTTTAAATTCTGAACAACTTGATATATTTCCACCAGGACTATTCTTTTTTTTTCCAGATAGCAAGGGTTTGAAAGGAACCCTAAAAGAAAACCCCACCAAAAAAAAAAATTCCCTACCAGAATCTAAGACAATCCCACAGGATTCACCTTTTTTGGAAAAAAGGTCTGCTAAAATGCAAATATTAACATGAGAGGTAACAACATTGTGCTATTATTAATCACTAACATCTTGTGGGTGAATTATATGACTTTAGAACCAAATGGATCACAAGATCCCAAACTGAGTGCTAAAAAAGATCTCAGAGGTGATCTAAGCCTATCTTCTTATTTTCTTCTTATTTTAAAAATGGAAAAACTGAAAGTCCAAAAATGGAAAATGTTTGTTTCAAAGTTACAGACATATTCAGCAGCCATGCCAGTATTTTCAGGTCCTCTGATGCCAAATCAAGCTAGCTTTCCATTACATTAAGTCTACCATGGCACTGCACTTGTTGAAGTATATACTGATTTAATTAAAAGGATCTCATCTTACTTCCTTGAGTCTCCGCAAGAGATGTTGGAGTATGTGCTATAAGGATCTCCCCAGTAGTCTGTTTACTCATGTGTGTCAATTCAAGGGGAGATAACAAATTGTCCAATGAAATGTTTTTGTCTTTACAGCAGAGCTTCTTAGCTATTTTCATGTTTTGGAAGACTGGCAGCCTGAATCCCTTCTCAGAGTGATATTTTGAAAGCATAAAATATAATACATAGTACTACAAAGGAAACAAGTTATACTGAATTTTGCTGTTGTTCAGTTGTTTCAGTCATGTCAGACAGTCCATTGCTGGGTCTATAATCAAAGGCTTAATCAGCTTTGTAGAATTTGCCAGTGCTTGAACTGAGCTGGCCAAGCCTTTGGGTACTCGCTGTCACTTCTGTGCCAAAATGAGGCACTGGAGGAGTACTTTTGTAGAGACTACCCATTTCTAAGTTGCAAATAATATGTGTTATGTTACATAACAAAAATATACTTTTAGAAAATTAAATTGTGTTTATTAATAATTTTCATTTTATTTAAGCCAGAATGACCTTGAACATCTCTTGCTCAATTTTCTAATTCTGCCTATGAGGAAACTGAGTCCCCAAGAGTTGATTTGCTCAAGGTCAGAGAGGTAGAAGATTACAGAGGCAGGATTCAGAGTTCTTCCCATTATAGACACCATGATTTCATCCTTGATGCCTTTAATTCACTAACTAATCATAAACGGGGTTCTGGAGGAATGAAAGGCAGGGTTGGAGAATATGGACATAAAGGAAGCTAAAAAACATGGATAGTATCACTTAATGATTCTACGTGAGCACAAAACTCCTCAGAGGATTATGGATTTCAAAAGTGAAAAATGGGATACAGAAAGAAGGACTAGAAGGGTTCTGAAGAGAAACCATATCTTTGTTCTTTGGACTTTATTTAAGGTTAATTCCAAGAACCACTGTTCTTGCTATCCCATCTAAGCCAAACTGACTTTATTTTATTAAATCGCAATTCATCCACCACCCAAAAATTATTATTGCCAGTGTCAATTTTTTTTCTTATTAACTTCTATGCTTTGTCATTAGGGAAATGACTTCAATACCACTGCCAAGAAAAGTAGGAAGAATCTCCAGAATAGGAATTGGATTGAAATCTCATTCCTTAATATTTGAGAATTTTTTTTAAAAAGACAAATTCAAAATAAAGGGTTTTTGAATTATCCAGAATCTTAGTTTAACACCAGAAAAGTATTTAATAAGCTATTCCCTCAAGGATAGAATGCTGGCCTATGCAAACTGGAAGCTTCAGAAATGTTGACCAACTACAAACAAAGAACCTGCAGAAAGTTCTGCCTATTTCTCCTTACTACTGATTTACTTCCCCAAAATCACCAAGTTATTAGAAAGATGAAATTTCTCTTTAGAGTTACACATTAAGCATACTTTGTATTAACTGTGCATTTTAATGGGAAAACTTTCTCCAAATGGCTGTGGATCACACTTGCTTCAAATTGAATGTGATTTTGAATTAACCAACATTGAAAGAATGAGGTTTTACAGGAATATCCAATTCATTTAACTTTTCAGTGTCCTAAATTATGTCTAAATGTTGCCAAAACATCCAGTCAATTCACTTAAAAATCCAGTTACTCATCTAGATGTTTGACCTACATAATGATGAACAACTTAGATGATTTTTTTTTAGTAAATTAACTGACTTTGTAATTGAATTGATTAAATCAATCAGCTACTTAGGAATTATGTAGACATAATCAGGACATTAATTTTGTCCTAGTCATGAAATCATGAAGATGTGGGTTCAAGTACATATCTTAGAACCTTTCTAAATGTAAGAATCAGCACAAATTCCTTCTTTGGATCTGTTTCCTCATTTCTGTAAAGGGGGTTATGAGGGTAAATTCTATTTTATACTATGTTGTGAGGCTCAAAGAAGATAAAATTTTAAAACAATATGTAAATGTGAATTAGTGTCATTTTCCTGGATTCTATCATTATTTCCCATGATGTTTTTTTTTTTATTTAGAGCCATTATTCATCACTATAAGGAATTCTCAGTGAGCAAATTTCCTTAGATAATTCAGGTCAGCAACTGTTCTATAACTTATCTATGTCATTAAGAGACTCACTCAGTGTCTGACCAACAATATGTCAGAAGTAGGACTTGAACCAGTCTTCCCAACTTGCCAAGTTTTTATCTTTACCTACAATATCACATCACCTTTCATATATTCTACAAGACAAGGATCATAATTAGGGTCACTGGCCTATCTTATGGGGCAAGAAAGGGAAGTAGGAATTAGCAAATACAAGGAAGGATTACTACAATAATCCTGTCAACCAGCAATTGCTTCTAAAGTTTTTATAACCATTCCTCAGAAAAGAGTCATCCAGAGCTGAAAAAAGAGGGGAAAAAAGCCAGTTAGTACCTCTTAGATCAGTTTTTCAGGAATAGCAAAATATTAGATTCAGGCTATACCAATACAATCTCTTCACAGCCTCCCCAGAAGTGAAAAAGATGGATTAGATAATCATATTCAGACATTATCAAATACCAAGTACAACCTGGTTTTTCTTTCCAGAACAATGATGGTGTGACATAGACATTCTTTCATTTGGGGTTGTAAAAATGCTTCAGAAGGGGGGAAAAAAACACTCAAAATAAAAATCACACAAATTTGGTTTGAGTTCATAAAAAAATCATCTTTTCATTTCCTACCCTAGGTAACTAGAAAGGAATACAATGCTGTAATTTGCATTAGGCACCAGAGAAAGGAAGGGTCTCAGCTAAAGAAAAATCACTCAAACTCAGTCATACCTTATAGAAGGGCATCCTAGAAAAAGATTTACTCCATTGGCTTCTACCTGGCACTTGACACCCTAGCCTTTTTCAAAGGTCTGACCAATTCCATGTGCTCCAAAGAAAGTGCTTGCCAACCCCAACAAGACTGAAAAAGATCACAGAAGTTTTTTAAATACTTGGCTGAACCAACTTATTTAACAGTCTCTTTATATAGGATGTTTTTATTTTTGATCCTATATCCCAGAAATTTGATTTTCTTGGAAAAGAAAATGGAAATGTGGGTGGGCTCATTTTCTGTTTC
The DNA here is from genome assembly GCF_027887165.1 of Monodelphis domestica. Lineage (NCBI taxonomy): Eukaryota > Metazoa > Chordata > Mammalia > Didelphimorphia > Didelphidae > Monodelphis > Monodelphis domestica. Next base: position 130,405,926 of record NC_077228.1, on the reverse strand, counting down.
TTTCTGTGGATCATTTCAGTTGTGTATATGTGTGTGTGCAAATATGCATTTAAGTATAGAAGGGTTGACTATGCGTGCATTTCTTTCAGTTTTCCTCTCTATTATTTATTTTGTTCTGTCTTCCACTTCCTTTCTCTCATTCTCTCTCCTTCCCTTTTCCTTTCATGATACATTTCTTTCCATGCATCTGTTACTCTAACCAATCTTCTCAAATTCTCTCTATCTACTGAATCTCTTTCTCCATTCTCCCATGTATTTTCAATACAAGTCTTATCATTGATCACCACGCTAGCCATTGAAACAATTTACAACCCATATCCAATTCAAACATCTGCATGACCAAAAATCTAGACTATAAAGCCATCTGTCTGGTTTTTCATCCATCAAATCAAGTGTTCTACAATCCATTTGATTGCTTTGGTGAGCCACCCTTATGCTAACAAAAAACAAATAAACCACAAATCCACCCTACTTTTGGCAATTTCCTTGAGTCATATGGGACATGGCTTCATTTTCTTTCCATTCCTTTCTGTTTCTCAATCTCATTCTCCTTCTCCCCTTTCTCTACCTGGCCAAAGGAAAGTCTATAAAGTTAAGGAGCCCCCTGGGCTTCTCATTTTCTGGATACATCAATCTGGAAAAATAACCTAAGAAGCTAAGAAGTGAACCGCAGGCCTACATCACTGAGAAACCCCTGCCTAACTCCTCTGACTTTTCCTTCCCATGTGAACCAGAAATGAGGCCCTGTAGGTCTCTCAGGAGAAGCTGGAGACCAGTTAAGCAGATTAGCAGAATCAGACAGATGGCCCTGGATTAACTTTGATTGCTGAGTCAGTCATTCCAAACACCTCCACTCAGTCTTATTCTTCCTTAGTAGCCCTCCTACTATATTTTTCCTCCATCCATTTATGCTACCTAAATTCAATTGGTCCTTCACAGGCATTCTGAAATTCTTTCTATTTATTCCTCATTGACATTTCCCAAAGCACAGCCATTTTAAACCTCTCTCTCTCTCTCTCTCTCTCTCTCTCTCTCTCTCTCTCTCTCTCTCTCTCTCTCTCTCTCTGTCTGTCTCTCTCTCCATCTCTCCCCTCTCTCCTTCCCCCTCTCTCTCTCTCTGACACACACACACACAACTATACAAAAATACATCTCTCTCATTCTCAACAGGTGACCTCACCTCATAAAACCTCAGAATTTCTCTGCATAGTTAGCCATCTTCCTCCTTTTCCTAGCTAACTCTTCTACTTCTTCCATGATTCCATCTCCTCTTACCTCCTTCAAGATCTAACTCAATCTTGCATCCTCAGTTTCTCATTCCTTGCTAGCTCATATGTCTCTGTTTATAAACATAGATACATAAACAGCTAAGAAGGGACCATTCAGAGGGCATTCAATATCCATATTATACAAATGAGGAAACTGAGTCCTGGAGAGAGAAAGTGACTTGCTCAATGTCACATAAGAAGTATCCATCAGAGGTAGAATTTGAACCCAGGACTCCTAATTCTAGAACCAGTGCTCTTTCCTCTGTATCATATGCATAGGTTTTCCCATACTCCCCCCAAAAAGAAAAATTTTTGGCCTTTATTCAAGATTTTGTCTGTCCTCTTCTTTACACTCTAAAATCACTCTCAATGAATTTCATATTAATGGCAGGAAAATCAAAGGAAATAAATATTTTGCATAAGATAATTATCAAACATAAAATATTTAATTCAAATTCTATTTAAAATGTTATTATATATTATTGTTAAATGCTAAATGGTTATCTAACAATTAAAACCACAGCCAAGCCCAGGCACTCTCCTTTTCCATTAAGGGGACCCCTCCTCTCTAAGCACAGGTAAGCAGACAGTTAAGAGTCCAGTGGAGGCCCAACTTCCATAAAAAAGGAGTCAGGTTCTTTTATCTCATTATTCTTTGTCTTTTTACACATCCACACCCAAGCCTTGGGGCAGTACTTATGATGTGTTTATGTTTCAACCTTGAAAGTATATATGTGAAAATGCTCAAATACAATTATAAATAATAATAAATAAATAAATAATAGAAAAGTAAACTTATCTATTAAAAGCTGTGTTTTAATGTTTGATTTTTTCAAAATAGACTTTTCAAAAATAATAGAAGCTCTAATTAGATATCTTCTCAAATGTTGGTACCTAGACACTAATAAGGTCCCAATTCATGACTACTCATGACTGCAGTATATTTTTCCAGTCCCATTTTCACCACCTTAGTTCAAGTCCTCATTAATGCTTATAACTTCCTCTTAACAGCAACCCGTTTCTAATCTCTTCTGCCCTACGGTCCTTTCCGCTACACATTATTGTCAATATTATCTTCCTAAATCATAATTTCTTATCATGTTGTTTTCCCTCAAAAAAAAATCCAGCTTTCACTAACTCTCCAATACCTACAGGGTCATACCCCAAACTCTCTCTCTTGACCTCTAAGGGCTTCCATAAGTCTAGAACCAAGTAGATCTTTCTAGCCATGTTTCAAACAAACTATTTGAACCAGAATATCACTAACATCCTATGACTTCTAACATTCTATTGTTCAATGAATTCAAATCAAATTTATATAGATGCACTTTTGGAGCTCCAACCATGTCTAAAGCATTGTATTCTTATTTCTTTATTACCCTCTGCAACTCCTCTCTGAGGCTCTCTATCAAAAAAAAAAAATTGTGCTATTCAGAGTTACTGGTGGATCAATGATTAGCTTAGCTCAAGCCCAAGACTACAAAACTGATCCCTTGTGAAATCAATGAAACTAACTGATCTTTATTCCAGTGCATTCATGATGAGGCATCAGTCAATTGGAGAATCTGTAAAATATGGGCATATGCTGTCAGACATGAGCAGTGTGTCAATTTGTTTCATGTAACTACTTCTTGGTTATAATGGAGTTATAATCTATGTGTTGAGGATTGTGGGGACTAGGAAATGAAAACAATGAAAACAAAAAGTATCGATAATATATTTGCATGAGCTATTTTACAGTATCTAGAATTCAGCCCCTCCTCTCTCACCTCTTAGAATCTCCAACATCACTGAAGGTCAGTTCAAATGTTACCTCCTCTAGGAGACCTTTCCTGATGTCCCCAGCTGCTAAAATCTCTCCCCTAGAAATTTCACTTTAGGTTGATTTGGTTTATACTTATACACATACATATCCTCTAACAAAATAGAAAGACCTTGAAGTCATGAACTTTTTAATTTTTATCCTTATATATCTAGCTCCTAGCACATAACAATAGCTAGAATTTAGAGTTTTGATGTCTGAAAGGTGTTGTACAAATAATAACTCATTTTATCCTCACAACAACCCTAGAAGGTAGCTTCTATTATTATCTTCATTTTACAGAGAAGGAAACAGCCAGAAATAGCTGAAATGATTCGCTAGCGAGGATCTGAGGCAGAATTTAAACTGAGGTCTTCCTGATTCCAAATCCAATGTTCTATTCATTATACCACCCAGCTAACTCTCATAGACACTGAATAAATGTTTGTTAATTTTTAGGGTTGTTTTTTTTTTTAAGAAAAAAAAACAGAAGTACTGCAAGAGCTCAGAAAGATGATAATAAGCACTCTCTTCACTTAGATTATCCCAGAGAAACCATAAGAATGGCTAAAATCACAAAATTCCTTCTTACCTTTCTTAGTTTTAGGACTGTCCTACCAGTCCCTCATTACAGTTCCATAGTCTCATGAAGTGGGCTCATCTGAGTTTTGGCCAAATTCAGTGTGCCAATATATTGTTCCTTACCAATTCCACCCTCAGAATAGTTTGTCAGTCTGTCTGCCATTCAGCTCACCTGCGGGAATGTTCCAAGGAAGTACAGTGGAGCCTCACCATAGCACAGAAGTTGGTGTAACATGGATCTGTCTGAGATTCCTTCTAGGATTTAGTTGCCAGATATATTTGAAGGACATCATTATAACATGAATACCCTCAAGATAGGTATTATTAGTCAACAAATTAAAACAAGGGCTTCCCAGGAAGGAATACAAAATCACAGAATGTAAATGCTAGAAGGGAACTTCATAATTGTTATCATCTCAAGTTATTAAATTCATTGTGTTGGGTTTTTCATTATTGTTCAGTTGAATCTGACACATTATAATCCAATCTGTGTTTGCTTTGGGGGGTTTTGGGGTTTTTTGGCAATGACACCAGAGTGGTTTGCCATTTCCTTCTCTAGCTCAATTTGTAGATTAGGAAACTGAGGCAAACAGGGTTATAAGACTTGCCCAGGGTCATATTGCTAGTAAGTGTTTAAGAGCAGATTTGAACTCAGAAAGATGATCTCTTCCTGACTCCAGAGCCAGCACTCTATAGTTACTGCAACTAGCTGCCCCCATCCGATTGAACAATCATTTATTTAGCAACTACTATTAGAGTAGTCATTAAGGTTACAAAGACAAAAACCAGGCAGTCCCTATCTTCCCAGAACTTACATTCTACTGAGGTGAAATATATATGAAATAATTTTAGGGGAGAATTCACAACTGGAGGGAAAGGATTGGGAAAATACTCATGCTGATGGCTCTTGACCTAAACTAAAAATTCTATTGAACAAGAAATGAAGAAGTAAAACATTCTAGGCAAGAGAGCCAACCTATGCAACAGCATGAAGGGGAGAGATGGAATGTCACATAAAGGGAATAGCAAACAGGCCAGTTGGGTTGTTACAAGAAGGGAAGTAGGAATAAAAATCACGTGAGTAATTACTAAGACTGACTCAAGTCTTGCCTCTCTAAGACCAGTGAGCTTTCCACTACACCATACTAGGAATGGGACTAAGTTTGCACATTCTGAAAAATGCCTTTTATCTAAGGTGGCAAGCCAATGTTCAGTTCTCCAAGTAAAGAAGCAAACAGCACAGATTAGTGGGATTTCTAGAATGTTGCTGAAACCTATATTAATAAAGTTTTGCTTTTCTCCCACAAAGGCCTTTGTTTAGTAGCCTTTGTTATGTAACAACCCAGGGGTATCTAAGCAGGGCAGTCTTTCACTTCCACATTTCCTGGTCTCACAGAGATAATGTTTAAATTCCCTTCACCACAACAGAGACCCCTTCCTCCACAATGAGGCACTCTTGATTGTCCAGGGTTCCATCTACTCCAAATCACTAGGCCACTCAAGGAAAATAAAGTCTCAAAGTCTCTACACATGCTCATTCAGACCTGAGCCACTTAGCTCCCTTTTATTTATGGTTGTGAGAGCATTGGAATAGACTGGATAAATGAAAGCCACAGAAAATTCCCTAACCTTATGTTAGTCAATACCTCCGCTATCCTTCCCCAATTGAAGCCCTTTACCAGTGACCAAAGTGAATGATTAGAGATTCATTTGCTCTATTTCTCACTCCTAGCCATCCCATTTTGTAACCCTCCTACATCTATAACTTCATTTTGACAAATGATAGTTAATAATCCTTAAAGGAAAAAGTGTGTTGGGAGAGGAAAGGGAGGGAATTCAAAGTCTCAATAATTCATAATATAGATAATTCTCCCATTAGCAATACAAAAAAAAAATATATATATATATATATACATATATATATCCTTGGTAAACCAAGGATAATACAAACAAGAAGATGGATACACACATCCATACATACATATCTTCTATCCCTAAACTATCCCTAAATAACCTAGCATTGGTCATAGCAGACTAACAGAGTCTTCCTTCATTCTGATTCAGATTGTCTTAGAACACATGGCTATGCCTGCTCTACCTCTGGCCAGAAAAGATCCAGAAATGTTAAGTATAAGATTATTCATCAAACCCTGAAGTTAACTGAGCTCTACTCAGCCCCTCTTACCTTAAGTAATAGGGAGGCGTCTAGACTTTCATTACCAGAGCACAAGGGACACAGACAGGTGTTTCTTGTCAGAGCTCCACTTTGCCTCCCTTTGGGGGCAATGTCAAGCCCCATATCCTTCACTCAAAATTAAAAGGAAATCTAATTACTTCCTTCAATGTGGTAACTCTTTCTTCCTCCTGCCCCTGGGCTACTTGTACATACTCTATTGGACTCCAATACTCATGGAATATCTTTTGCAGAGAAAACCTTGTGGCTAGCAAGTAGGTTGTTGCAAGGCTGGAGAAAGAAATGTTTCCACTGTAAGTTCTTTTCAGGAATTTAAACTTATTCTTGGTATGAAATTCGATGGAAAGAATAGGGTTTTTTTGACCCACCTCTTCATACCATCTTGTTCAACCACTTGGCATCAGAGGCAGCTTCAGAGTAGGGGCTCTTATCCAAGAGTCATGTTTTTATGGCATTTAGAATATGATACATAACTCTCTCCCAAAAGAAAGGTGAAGGAAGAAATTCCCTTTTCTCTATAGCATCTTAACTGCATCACTCATTGGGAGCTTTCTAGTGTTTCTGGAGATCCACAGAGCTTCGTGTTAACCATATACATTAGATGATTTAAAATATTCCATTTCAGCTCCCTCTTTAATTTGGAAGGCATATTTAGCTCTGTTTAGGAAAGGTGATAATAGATTTAAGGCTAGGAAGAATCATTAAGGGCTTAAAACTGCCTTATTAAAATTACAGATTATATTAGTAATAATAGTACTAATATCACAGTTGTAATTTCTGTTATTAATGTTATTTCATTATTCTGATCTTTTTCATTGAGTTTTAGTTAGAAAGAGTCTGGGATAAACTACTGGCCAATTCTATATTCAATGTTCTGTAAATTATTGTAGATCTAGATGTAGCAATTGCTTTTTGTTTCATTTAATAAAACTATAAATATGAAAGCTCATCTTCTGTAGATGAGGTCTATTGTAGGCACACAAAAAGTATCTTCAGTACAAGTATCTTCAGTATGTTATTTATTGATTTTAGCCCCTGGTCAAAATGGCACAAGAGTGACTAAATTTGGCTAAAGTATCATTGATATATAGATATAGATGTAGGTAGATATAGAAACAAAATGGATATGAATATAGATGAGAGGGGAGGTAGACTAAGAGGCATAGATCTATGAAGAACACAGTAGATGTGGGGATAGAGATAGAAGTAAAGTTAGAAATCATAAAAAGGATAGAAGTAGAGGTAGGAATAGGAATAAAGAAATAGAGATGATAGAGGTAGAGAAAGAGAGATATGTGAGTAGATATAGATACAGATATGGATAGTAGAGACATAAAAATATGACTGAGACAGAGGTAGAGTTAGAGAAAAAAGCATAGATAGAAGTAAAAGGAGAAAAAGATGGTGATGACAGGAGAGAAAGAGAGAGAGTAGATATATATAGAGAGATATAAATGTAACAGATAAAAATGATAGAGATAAAGGAGATAGAGACAGAAACAGATAGAGATGACAGAGACAGAGGCAGAAATAAAGATAGAGATGATAAAGGTAAAGACAAAAATAGAGATGAAGATAGGAATAGAAAAATAAAGATAGAGAATAAAATGATAGAGATATAGGAGATGAAGAAAGAAATAGAGATGATAGAGATAGAGTCAGGGGCAGAGATAGAGATAACAGAGGAGATAGAAGTAGAGAAAAAGGACATAAGTAGATATAGATATAGATGAAAGAGATATAGAAGATAGATATAATAGAGAAAGTGGTAGAAATAGGTTTAGAAGCAGAGATAGAAGTAAAGATAGAGAAAGATTAAAATGATAGAAATAAGAGGTGGAGGTAGAGATAGACAGAGGCAGAGATAGAAATAAAGACAGAGAGAGAATTAAATGATAAAAAAAATTGGAGACAATTAGACAAAAGAGACAAAATAGAGGCAGAGATAGAGAATAAAATGATAGAGCTATAATAGAGATAATAGAAAGAGGAGCAGAGGCAAAGATAGAAACAGAGAAATAAAGATGGAGAAACAGAAGTAGAGATAGAGACAAAGGCAGAAAAGAATTAAAGATAGAAATAGAGATGAAATGATAAAAATAATATAGAGGTGCTATAAGTATAGATAACATATAGATAATAGAAGTAGAGATACATTAGATATACAAATGATATATCTATAGATCAGAATATATGGCATATATAGTAGATCAGAATATATGACATATATAGAACAGATGGAAGGTAAAATTAGGTTTTTTAGATGATCTCTAATGGCTCTTCTATATCTAGAACTCTGATCTTATGAAAATTCCATACATCATGGTAGCAGAACAGTGCCCTTGGATCAATGAAAAAGTGAAAGCTCTCCTAGATTCTATCAAATTGGCAGGGTTCTGAATACAGGCAAGCCCACAAACTAGCTATTGTTTGAGGGTCAGCTCAACTAAGAGAGGCTCACCAATACAATATTAGTCTCCAAGTGGTGGTTTTTTTTCAATGAAGACAACTCAGGAAAACCATGTTGGAGTGGCAGCTGGATGACTCAGTAGATTGAGAGCCAGGTCTAAAGATGGGAGGTCCTAGGTTCAAATCTGACCTCAGACACTTGCTAGCTATGTGATCCTAGGCAAGTCACTTAACCCCCATTACCTAGTCCTTCCTGTTCTTCTGCCTTGGACTCAATACATAGTATTGATTCTAAGATATAAAAAAATAAAATAAAATCTCAATAATAAAAAATTATATTTTAAGAGATACATTAATGATCATTAGAAATAAAGGAATAAAAGGAATATAAAATAAAAACCACGTGCCCATGGCTAATTAGCCTGTCCAAAACCTCCATGTTTACCACCACCATGCTTGTGACATCAAGCCAAAGAGCAAGCCTAAGCAGGACCACCCACTCAATTTATTCCCTGTCTATAGGAAGTACGTAATGACAGGAATTCAGTGGGTTCCTGGGAAATGTAGTTCTTTTTTAGGGTAACAGATTTTCAGTTATACAGATGGAGCCAGAATAATAGATGTTATATACTTGAAATAGAGTGTGTGTTCCAAGGAAGGCTTGCATTTAACACATGTTAAACCACTGCAACCTCGAGTCTCACACATGATCAAGTACTTGCACTCTTTGCACAATCCACTTAGGATTGGTTTGGTCTCTTTGACCTTGTGCTCGATTGGCACTAGGCAAGTAGCATTGTGCTTCGTTGGCACTGTGCAATGGATCTTTTTGCATTTCCTTTTCCTGGAATCAGATAGAATCATAAAGGAAAGTTCCATAATTTTTTAAGCAATCAAGGGCATCATTTTTATAGTATAAAGCTTTTTGGATATGCATTGACATTAGGGCAAATGAATTTTAAACTTATATTACTGCAAAATCAAAAAAGTTAAAGAAAATCTTCTCAATACTGGTGACATGTGCTTCAAATACAAAAAGGGAGAGAAAAAAATAAAATTGAAATAGTATATTGCACATACAAGTAAAAACAATAATAAAAAAGTTTTAAAAGTCAAAAATCTATAGCTTACAATCATTGACACACTGTCAACTAAGGAAAAGTAGAATACAAAGGTTCCTTATCGAAAATGAGATCCAATTCCTTTTCAAACTTTGCCATGATCCACTGTGTGAGTGCAAAAGAGTTTCACAAAGTAGCAGTTTTTTTTTTTATAAAGAACAATAGTACAACAGGTAATGTGCATTCAAGAAGTATCAAAATCCCCAAAGTTTTAATATCCCATTTAATGACAATACCAAACAAACCCACTATCATTAGGATTCACATGAGTCTGTTGTATGATATTAGAAGCTAATGGATACTTGTCACAAGTTTTTCAGGTGTAGCAATCTTTCAAACGTGGCTGAGATATTTTTTTTAAGCTATTACTGCCATCATTACAAATATGGCAGGGGAGTTTAGAAAAAAACAATCCTCTCTACTGTTGATGTTGGGTCTAAAAATGTCACCAAGAATCTAGATCATTCTGGTGGAAGGGTAGAGTAAGCTGAATAGTTACAAATGAGAGATGCTCCCTCTTAGGAGCCATCCAGGGGTACCATACCATAGGAACAACTTCCCAGCTCCTCTTGTATGAGACTGTTATGTCTCATCCATTCACATTTTTACAAATGCCGAGGTGGGGATATAATTGCACTTCACTTCAGCTACTGAAATGGACCCTTTATCTCTTCTTACAGATAACCCAGAGGCAGGAAAAATGATCAGTCAGAGTTGTTGAAAAAAATCTTAAAATGATGTCTGAAAACCCCTAAAAATCAAATTGAGATATTTAGATCATTAAATTTTTCAAGGATTGTTAGTCAGGTTGAGTCCATCTATCATCTATGTGACACTTAACAAAACCAAAATGGTAAAAAGGCTATTTTTATGGGCTTAATCAATGATATTTTGTTCAGTATAGTTATAGGGGGAAAGTAACAGAATAGTATTGATCAAATTTATATATGAACTTAAAGCCAACCAAATTAAGTTGTAAACAAAACAATCAGCAAAATAAAATACAGAGACTTTCATAAAACAATGGAGTCTGAAAAGGCTCAAAATGTTCAAATCAAATCTCTGTAAAGTTCCTTCTCTATCTATTCAGATTCCTTTTGTCAGAGCTCTGGGATCTCCCATAGTGAGGATGAATTCTTTGCTGAGTATGGTTTGGAGGGATCCCAAACTGGATGAATCTTAGAGACTGAGCAAGCCCAAAAGGCAAGGAATTGTAGGAAGATGCATTTCTCCCCTGAATCTCAGGCAAGATAATTGAAAGGATCAGTGCACCCAGGAATGGTAGAAAGAAAAAAAATCCTAAAACTGGAGGCCATTTGAAATAGGCAAGGTACAGCGATTTCATAGAGTGAGCCACTCTTGTAATTTTACTTCCCATTTGGAAGAGTAAACTTCCTTCCCCTTGGAGCAACTTGCTTCCTCTGCCACATGGATAGGGAGTTGGGAGGCTAATTATTGCCAAAGGAAAATACACCCCAGTTCTTACCAGCAGCCTGAAGAGAGGCTCCAGGACATCAGGAGGAGGTTCAGGAGCAGAAGCAGGAGTAGGCAGTATCAGGAAACAGAAGCAGGATCAGCAGTAGCTCTGAAGAAAAGCAGCAGCAAGTAATGAGGAACACGGGTTCAAGCAGAGAAGTGGCTTATCTCTTCTCCACTGTGGAAAGAAAAATTGAAGCAACTTTTGTACTTTCTGCCACTCAGGTGGAACAAACAGTAGTTGGAATGTTAAAGAGAAGATATTGACAAGAATGTCAATTGGTGGGGGGAGGGGTGACTTGGAGTGACCATTGGTCTCAAGGGCTTGCTTTTTCCTGTCCCTCGGACTGGAAGGAGTGTTCTCTCCCTGTCTCTGGATAGAAATACCCTCTTATTCCTGATTTTCTCAACTGTGTGCTTTACCTGGATTCCTGTGATTGTGTCATCAAACAAAAGGATTTAAGGGGAGCTGTTTGAATGGTAAGGCTGATCTTTATAAGGGCTTCAACCCAAAGAGACAGAACCAACCAATTCTAAAGGTCAGAACCTTTTCTTCCTCTTGCTGTCTATTGCTAAAGACTTTGAACTTAAGAAAGTAGCATAGATATAGCATAGACAGAAATAAAAGAAATCCTGTGAAAGGCCTGTGAGGCCTGGCTTCAGCTCAAAAGCTGAGAGAGACTCAAACCCAGTCTAGGGAAATCCTGATTCCCTCTTTCCTAATACCTCCCCAATCTGACCTTGTTATTAAATTCATCTTTATTTAAACAACCTGCAGTAAGATAAGAGGACAATCACTTCAGGGGGACATAGAGGTAGCTGAACCTAAGGACAGCCATTCAACCATAAAAAGTCCTTATTGTACCCCTGCTGGGCAACCTTGGTCTGGAGGAAGGCTTGTCCCTCAGGGGGTTCCGTGCTTACCTGCTATGGGGTATCTTCAGAATCAATCAATAGAGAAGACATCCCCTCAGGCTATCATAGGTGGCCCATTTCTAGGAACCCCAATTTTCAAAGATAGCCTCCCAGCAGCTGGCATCTCTCTCCTTTTACCTCACCAGCAGCCATATTCCCTCTCTCCCTTCAACTCATCCATTCCCTATTACAAAACTTTCCTATCCCCTGTCCCTCTTCAATCCTCTAGATTCCCTTTAACTATTACACCACCAAGAGTCCCTGGCTAAGGCCCTCAAACTAAAGCAGCCAGGCCAGTAGAGAGGGCAACCTTTACATATAGGTAATTTGTTCTTCATAATAAACCTACAAGGTAAGTGCTATTATTACCTCCATTTTACAGATGAGTAAATGGGCAAATAGAAATTTAGTGACTTGTTCACAGCATCAGTAAGTATCTAATGTCAGAATTGAACTCAAGACTTCTTGACTCCAAGCCCAATGTTCTATCCACTGCACCATCTAGTGCCATGTTCTTTTTTTATATCCTTACCTTTGTCTTAAATTTTATATTAAGTACCAGTACCAAGGCAAGTGAACGGTAAGGGCTAAGCAAAGGGATTAAGTGACTTGCCCAGAGTCACACAGCGAGGAAGTGACTGAGGCCAGATTTGAACCCAGGATCCCTGTTTCCAGGCCTGGCTCTCTACCTACTGAGCTACCTAGCTTCCTTGTATCTATATTTTCAAAGTATCACAAAAGATTTTTCCACCTTCCAAATACCCTAGTACAAGATTTTGCACAAAGTGAGTATTTAATATCCAATAAACATTTAATGGATATTAACAGAAGAAACAGAAAAGGACACGCAAATGTTAGACATAGGAACAACCAGTTAATGAAAAAACATTATTAATCATTTCCTATGTGCCAGCACTATGCTAAGCACTGAAGAAAAGAAGGCAAAATTTAAACAGGCCCTGTCCTCAAATTGTTTATGTTCTAATTAGGAAACAGCATGAATATATTTAAGAATATATATATAATGTATACAAAGCAAATATAGGGCAATTTTAAAAGTAACTCTAGTACTGAGGAGAATCAGGATAGGCTACATATAGAAAAGAGTGCTGAGTTGAATCTAAAGAAACCAGGACAAAAGGTGGAGTTGAAGAGGGAGTGTATTGCAAATATGGGGGAGAGTCAGTGCAGTCATTAACAAAAGAAATGCTGTGTCCCATGTGTCTAGAACAAGACCTCCCAAATGTCTTTGTAGAACAGGTGGTGTATTAATAGCAGAATTTACTCCCCAAATACAGTGTAGCTGGACTCTAAATATTCTGGATCTTTCAGCAACCCCACCATCACCACCACCACTGAGTGATAATTTGAATTGTATGACTAATTCTTTCCCTTTTCCCCTTTGCTTCAACCTGAGGGTTTTTTTTTCTTTTTCCCTTTGAGCCTACTAGTTGTATGCAGAATCAATTCTGCCTGGGTCTTCTTGATATGCCCAGGGCTGTTTGTTAGGCTGAGATTCCCTGTCTGTATTAAACAGCTTGTCCATCAATACTTCAAGTGTGGCCAACTATCTGAATAGTGCCTACTGTCAAGGACCACATAGTTCATGCTGGAAACAAAGGGTCAGATAAATGTAAGGATGGTGAGCAAGCTAATTAAGTGACCCAAGTGATCTTGTATTTTATAAAATCCCCTACTAGGATAAAGGAGGTATGTTCCCAAGGATTGATCATGGGGGGGGGGGGAATGTGTCTATCTATCTGTCTTGGTCTCCACTTCAAAATAAAATAAAGGAGTTGGACTATATGATCTTTTGGGATCTGTCCATCTTATACACAATGATCCTATGATCTATCAAGTATCCAACAAAGTACTAGGCACTTTGGAATGCATACATACACACATTAAACATGCATGTATGTATAAATACACATATATATGTATATAAGTATATTGGCTGATCCTTGATCTCTAGAAGTCAACATTTTTTTGGTATGGATTGACCCCAGGAAATAAATGGCTGTTTAGCTGGTAGTTAAGCAGCATTTTAAGCATTTTTCCAAGCTCCATCAGAAAAATTGTTTTCTGATCCTAAAAACTCTGTCTAAATTATTGGAATGCTGAGAATTTTCCTGATTTACACAGTGATGTTTAGTTATAAACAGTGACTGCAAGAGACAATGGAGGTGACCTAGTCCAACCTCTTCATTTTAAAGATGAGGAAACTGAGACCAAGAGATGTAGAGCCAGCTAAGATCAGAAAGGTACTAAGTGAGAGATCCTGGATTCCAACCAAGATCCCTTGATTCCAAATCCAGAATTCTTTCCACAACATTATCTAGTGGCAAATAATTAGTAGTAGTATTATTTGCCCATTGTTTCTTACTCTACTCAAATCCTACTGCAATTCTCATCTTGACAGATTGCTTGGAAGCTTCAAAGTCTGTGCTAACAGTTGATAAAACTAAAATGGTAGAACTGGCAGTGTGGGTACTTGTATCAGATGGCACAAATATGCCCTCAAATCAACTATGTAATCCATAAAGTAAAAATAATACAAGAAGTAATTAAAATATAATTCAATTGGTCAAAATGGATAATTAGCTACTTGCAGCTTCCAGCTATGGAAGAACCACTTTACAGTTTTTGAACCTTCTAAATGGTGTACTCTATGAAAAGCCCTGATCTCCATCCCTAGTTCTAGTTCTTCTAATAGCTCCTTCCTAAACTAAATAGACTTTCAAGTGTCAGTTGTCTAAGGACAAGTCTTACTCAGTTATGAGATGGTTATCACCAAAAGAACTGGCTACTGGAGGGGGAAGGAGGGAGGTAATAATAGCATTTACATTCCAAGGCTGGTGCTAGAATCACATAAGATAATATTTGTTTACACATGTTAACACTTTGCAAAATGTAGAGGAGCAATTATTTTTTAAACCTTTGCCTTCCGGTTTCAAATCAATACTATGTGTTTCAAGGTAGAAGAGCAGTAAGGGCTAGGCATTTGGGTCTACATGACTTGTCCAGTCACACAGCTAGGAAGTGTCTGAGGCCATATTTGAACCCAATACCTCCTGTTTCAAGGCCTGGCTCTCTATCCATTGAGCTACCTAGCTCTAAAGGTGCTTTTATTATCCCCATATTATAATTGAAAAAGCTGAAGCAAATGGAGGTTAAGTGAGTTGCCCAAGATAATATAGCTAGTAAGTATCTAGGGTCATATTTGAACTCAGGTGCTCCTCACTCTAGGCACAGAGTTCTAGCTACTCTGGCAACTAGAGTATTTTTATTATTTTCCCTAGATGACAGAACTAGGAATAATGGGTAGATCCTGTGAAGAGGCCAATTTAGTTTTGCCCCAAAACAAACAAACCAAACTTTCCAACAATTGTAACTATCCAAATATAGAAAGCATCACCTCAGAATGGGGTAGTTCCCTTTCATTAGAAACAATCAAGCAAAGGTAGTATGTTGAAGAAACTATTCTTTTCAGTTATGAATTGAAATGCATGGATGATGTGATCCTCTTCAACTCTGAAATTCCATAATTTGGAGGAAAGTATTTTCCTCACAATATCCTGTGAATTGGTAGCACAAGTACAATTAGTTTTTATTTTAGAAATGTGGACCCTGAGGCAGATTACTGAGGCAACTTTCCCAGGATCACATTTTGTTGTTATTGATCAATCATTTCATTTGTGCTGACTGTTCATGATCCCATTTGGAGTTTTCTTGGCAAAGATCCTGCAGTAGTTTGCTATTTCCTTCTCCAGCTCATTTTACTGATGAGGAAACTGAGACCAACAGAATTAAATAACTTTCCCAGGGTCACACAGATACTAAATGTCTGAGGCTAGATTTGAATTCAGGACTTCCTGACAAGCGTGGTGGTCTATTCAACTGTACTCCTAGCTGCCCTTTTATACTAACTAGTAAATATAATAGCCAGAACTTGAATTCAGATATTCTGACTCTAAGACAACTCTCCTCTACACCACACTTATCTTGTACTACACCATCATGGCATCCATTTGGGTAATAACCATGTGATGGCCACAAGCTCTGGGTATAAAATCCTATGACCCAGAGGTCCATTTCCTATGATCTTCTCAAGGACCAGGACCCAAGAAGCTGCCATGACAGCCAGAATTCTGGAAAATTAGCCCAAATTTCCGGGGGAGAGAACATTTCACTCTCTTCCACTTTCTCACAAGGGTCACAATAGGATTGGAATTGGTCCACCACCATACCATGGAGTGAATGGGTCACAATAATTCCAGTCTTAGAAATCCTCATTTGATTAGGATTTCCAGGATTTAGCTTTATCCCAAATTCATTATCTTTATCCCCACAGCACTGTGGCAGTGAATCACATGATAACAGATTTTGAGAGAAGTCATCTAGTCCAATCTTTGCCCAAAAGAAATTTCTACAATAATAAACAAGGAAAAAAATAGTTTTATAGCCACTGCTTGAAGACTTTCAATCACCATCTCCTGAGGCAATCCATTCTACTTTTTTGACAGCTCTAATAAGGAAGATTTTCTTGCCATTATATCTAAAGTCTTGTGATTGCTCCTACCTCAGGAGAGATTTTCTCTACATCTTTTCCTCACATCGCTTCCAAGGATGTAGCCCTTGGGGAGCCAGAGAAACACCCAAAGAAAGATGAAGTTGAATTTTAAGTAGGAATGATGATTTATGAAGAACAGCTGAGGAATCTATGGGTGGGTTTCACTTAAATAGATTTGAAGGACCTGGATGATTTCATGGAATTTTATATGCTTAATAATTTGAGATTCTCATATATCAAACAGAAAAGGGTGAGTGCTCGTGCACAAAGCTTCTAATTGATATTTTTCATTCACAGAGAATATGGCTCCAGGCATTTAATAAGAATAGCTTCACTTTTCCTCAGCTTCTAGTAATTGATAGAATAGAAATCCAGGATTTGACTGTAATGTGAAACAACCTCAGGTTCACCAATGGATATAAACAGTACATATGACTCTTATATAGGCGTTGTATATAACCGAGGAAAGCCTTCATAAGAGTCATATGTACTGTTCAAGAAGTTTGTCAAAAAAGACATGGAGAATATTGAGGATTTCCCCTTATGATTGTTGATCTTTTTTATTTCTCATGTGTATATGCATGGTAAACTAGAATTTTATTATCTTCTATGTTGATTCATTGGGGTGAAAAGGTTTAATGAAATAAAAATAAGTGGCACAGAAAGTATAAAATGCTGGAACACTTGGTCTAATATATGGGCCACATTTGGCCTATGCTTGTATCATTATCATCAAATGACCAAAAAAATATGCTAGATTATGGGACCAACTGTAAAGTGGGAAAATGATGAATATTTTTTGTGTTGAATATTTAATCAGATTAATTAGAGTAGATGTCAAGGAAAATTTTGAATCTTTAGTCTAATTTGATAGGTAACACATCCATAGTGCTAATCCCTTATATACAAAAATATTATTGCTGACAACCTTAGTAGGACATTTGCTGTGTTTTTTTGAACCCTTACCTTCTGTCTTAGAATCAACACTAAGTATTGGTTCATCGTAGAAGAGCAGTGAGGGCTAGGTAATTGGGGTTAAGTGACTTGCCCAGGATCATACAGCTAGAAAGTGTCTAAGGCCAGATTTGAACCCAGAATCTCCCATCTCCAGGTCTGGCTCTCTACCATGTTTGAACAAACAGTAAGCTATTCACAGTCACTCTCTTTAGGTCCCCTTTAAGAACAGCTGGGACAGCTAGATAGTGCAGTGGATAGAGTGCAGTCAGGAAGAGCTCAAATGTGACCTCATACACTTAATACTTATGTGACCTTGAGAAAGTCAATTAATGTTGTTAGTCTTGGTTTCCTCATCCATAAAATGGGTTAGGGAAAGAAATAGCAAACTACTCTAGTATCTTTGCCAATAAAACCCTGAAAGAGGTCATGACTAAAAATAATTGGACAGCAACAAGAAAAAAGTTATATAATTGTGGAAAAGCTAACTAGGATTTATGTTGCCAAGGAAACAATTCCTTCCTATGTGAAGTTGACAGATATATATGAAGACAACTGTGGTCTCATTAGCACCATGCCTTAATCAACTGATATAACTGTTCTAAACACACTGATAAAGTAGATGGAACAATTAGCAAAATTCCTTATCATTTTGTTAATTACCAATTTTACAAAAAGGAAATTTGAAAACTTGGGAATTAAGAGGCTACTTAGTGATGTGAAGGGTAATGGATGCCTATTATTTGAATTGGGGAAGCATGGAGACCTGGATACAGTGTTAGCAAGGAAGATAAAATTAGAAATTGGACTTATGTGGCCAAGGGAAACTGAGCAGAAGAGTCTAGGGAAGAGCTTGTGTTTAAATAGAATTATACTATAGGTTACTAGAAAAAAAGTGGAAAATCTATAGACTGCTATAAAAATAGAACAGTCACTTGGTTCAATCATTTTCAATCATGCCTGAATTTTCATCATTCCATTTGGAGTTTCTTGGCAAAGCTACAGAGTGATTTGCCATCTCTTTCTCCAGCACATTTTATAATGAGAAAACTAAGGCAAACAGAGCAAAGTGACTTGACTAGGGTCACACAGATAGTAAATGGCTGAAGTCAGATTCAAACTCATGAAGATGAGTCTTCCTGACTTCAGATCCACTATGCCACCTAGCTCCCCCATAAACAACAGACTCAAACCCAAATGAAGATTGGCAATGAAATCCTAAATAATGAATGAGTCAACAAATCACAAAAACAAATATTTGTGTGCAACAAACTTATGGTGATGAAACAACAAACCAAAATTTTTAGTCTGCAACCCAAACAGTCCTCAGGGAGAAATCATATCCCTACACAAGATACATTAACAAAATAGGAAAAGAAAGGATCGATGAACTAAATATGCTTTTTTTTAAATTGGACAATCAAAAAATAAATTTAAGATAAGCATACAAAGAGTTATTAAAAATTAGAGGTGAAAATGAATAAATAGAAAGCAAAAATACAGACATGATAACTAAAACTAAAAGCAAGATCTTTGAAAAATTAAAAATTGATAGAATCTCTAGTTAAAATGACTAAATAAAGAAGGCAGAAATAAAGTGAATAACATAGTAAATAAGTGAAGTGAAATAAAAACAAAAACAAAATAAAAATAATCATAATATTCACAACAATGTACTAGTAAAATTGGGAACATAAAAGAATATGATCAAAAATATAAAATACCCAAATTCTCCAAAGATAAGATAGAGATCTTAAATAACTCAATCTCAAATAAGGAAATAGATCTACTGATAAAGGAACTACTCCCTTTCCTCATCTCCATGCTCTATCTCCCCCCCAAAAAAAAATTCCTGGTCCCGATGTATGCACAGGATAATACTATCAGACTTTTAATAAGTAATTAATATCCATGTTTCAAAAATTATTCTCAAAAACTGAAAATGAAAACAACCTGTATCAGAATAATTTTATGAGAAAATTTAATCCTAATACCTAAACCCAGAAAAGATAAAAAAAACAGATAAAAACTCTAAGTCAATATCATTCATGAATAGTGACTCCAAATTTTTTAACAAAATCCTGTCACACAGACATATCCAATATTTATTAGCAATATATCCAATTATTTATTATGAACAAATGGTATTTTTACCAGAGACATAAGGATGGTTTAATAAAGGATAGCATTTATTTATGCTAAAAAATCCTACAAAATATGAGCATAAAGGGGTCTTTTTAATATAAAAAAGAATCTATCTAAACCTAAGCATAGGCATCATAAGCCATAGAGATATATTAGAGACTTCTGCAATACATATGAAGTGAAGCATGGAGGTCCACTATTATTTGATATAGTTCTATAAATTCTATCAACCACAATGAGACAAGAGGGGAAAATTAAAGAAATAAAAATAGATAAGAAGCAGATAACTGATGATATGATAGCCCACTTGGAAAGGGAATCAGCAAAAATACTAGTTGAGACAATTAATAACCAGTAAAGTTGCAGACTACAACTGAAATCCTCAAAAATAAGTATTTCTGTATCAAAATAACAAAACCCAAGAAGCAATACTAGAAAAGGCAATTCCATTCCAAACAGCTATGAAATGCATAAAATATCTTAGTATTACCCTATCAAAGTACACAGAAGACTTGTAAAAATTCAATTACAAAATGTTCCTTTCAAGAATAAATAACAGCTCAAATAGTTGGAAGAAGGTTCAAGTGCTCATGGCCAACCCATGCCAGTAAAATAAAAATTATAATACTAACAAAGTTAATTTGAATTTTTAATGTTTTAACAATCAAATTACCAAGGGAATTCTTTGTAGAAGTGAATAAAAATAATAACAAAATGCATTTGGAAAAATAAGAGACCTAGAATATTAAAAGCAATGATGAAAAGGAGGGATGATTAGCACTTCCAGATCTCACATTATATAGCATCTCCATTATAAAACAGCACTCCTCAAAACCATCTGGTCTTCGTTAAAAATTGAGAGATAGTAATGGAATATATTGCCCTGTGAGAAATTACGTGTGATGAAAACAAAGAGGTGTGGAAAAGTCTATATGAACTGATGCAGAATGAAGTAAATAGAGCCAAGAAAATAATATACATAATAATTAAAACAGTCTAAATTGAAAGAGCAACTACATGCCCCCTCCCAAAGTACATGTAACAAAATTGAAAAGATCAAGAACAACTTGAATGAAAAGATATAAAGAGACACTCCCAATCTACACTTTTGTAGAGATGGGAGGTCCACAGGTATTACACATTACATATGTTTTTGGACTTTTTCAGTGTATTAATCAGTTATGCTGATGTTTTTTGCTCTCAAGAATTCATTAATTGTCTTAAATGTTGGTTTTCTAGGAGGGACAGGGAGATGGATACTTGGATTAATTATAGAACTGTAAGAAACATAAAAAATTCATTAAAATAGATAAATTAATACCGTAGACTGGAGAGAATCAGAAACAACAGAACTCAGTAACTCCATGTTTGATTAACTGAAAAACATGAATTACCCAGAAAAATAAGATAAAAACAAACAAAAAAAACCCTCCTTATTTGATAAAAACTTCTGGGGAAACTGGACAACAGCCTAGAAGAAATTAGGCTGACTTACAACACCACTTTACAGCATATTTCACAATACATTCTAATATTATTATTATTATTATTATCTTAATATTAAAAATAACTATAAAAAATTGGAAGAGAAGCAGATCACTTCTCACAGCTATGTGTAGGAGACATAACCAAACAAGATAGAAAATTCAAGCTTGCAAGCTAGATTTTGTGTTAACTAATCAAGTTATAAAAATATTCCCTTTTTTAAATGGTTTAAACATTTTCCCTATCAACTCCATTGTTGGATTTATGTGTTTATTTACAGAGTACAAGCTACTTGAACAGAAACTGACTAACAATGAAGCAAAGCAAAACTGTTAATAGCCACTGCTCCCTAAAGATTTGATTCAATTAAAATGCTAAAGACTATAAGCAGTTTGTGAGCAGGGAAGAGGTCTCACTAATATAACTATGACATACGCTTAGAAACTTTGATAATTCCTAACCTTCCTCAAACTCCCTTACCCCACACAGCCATTCAGTTAGTTGCCAAATCTTGCTGTTTCTATTTCCACATCTCTCATTTCTGACCCCTTCTTTCTATTCTCCCTTAACCTCTTGCCTGAACTATTGCAATGGCCTTCTAATTTATCTCCCTGTCTCAAGTCTCTCCCAGTTCCAATCCATCTTCCAGACATCTGTCATAGTGATTTCCTAAGGATATCTATCTATCTATCTATCTATCTATCTATCTATCTATCTATCTATCTATCTATCTATTTATCTGTCTATCTATTTATCCATCTATCTACCTACCTACCTATCTGTCTGTCTGTCTGTCTATGTATCCATCTATCTATCTATCCATCTATCTATCTGTCTGTCTATCCATTTATCCATCTATCTATCTACCTACCTACCTACCTGTCTGTCTGTCTGTCTATATATCCATCTATCTATCTATCCATCTATCTATCTGTCTGTCTATCCATTTATCCATCTATCTATCTATCTATCTGTCTGTCTGTCTGTCTATCCATTTATCCATCTATCAATCTACCTACACACATATATATATATATACACCATCTCTCTATTCCTCTAGATAAAAATAGTGTCTGTAATAGAATAGAATCAATTTTAAAAAGCTCATTTACTCATAGCTCTTTAGGAACCCAGCAAAGAATACAGAGTCTATCTGCAGTTTGCTTAATTTTTTTTCTCAAACTAGCATTCATTTATCCCCTGGTGGGATTTGTTCCTATAAAATTAAAACTACCCCTTCACCAAGGAGCTCAATAAGGGGCTATTTTAGTAGGAAGCAGATGTGTATCTTCTGGGGTTTAACACTCTGGGCTCAAATCAGATGATGAAAATTTATGACCCTTAAAAATATACTGTACCTGTGGTGGCTCAGACCTGCTGGGAGGCCCCCTCCCTAGTTGAAGCTGTGTGTTTGCTGAAGTGTTAATGACATGGAGGGGAGAGCCTAGGGAGGAAGAGAGACTGATTCTTCAGAAGGAGGAAATGAACCCAAAGACTATCTGAGGGTAGTATAATCAAAAACTTATCTGCCAGAATCCAAGTTTTATTATACTACTGACAAAAACAACTCATTTATATTGGATTTCCTGTCTCTCTTTTTTTCTTAATAAGAAGAATCACATATCTATGAGTCATCACAATCATAGATTTGGTGGGACATTTTGTTTTTATTCTACATATGCTCTTAAGGAAGAAACTTTTATGCTACAATTTCTTGCCTTCTAATAGGAGGATTGACTAAAAATGGGATAAATTGGTAAAATTTCTCCCCCTATTCCCCTTTCTTTAATGTTTCTTGAAATAGCTTTGTCTGCTTCCAGTAGGCGCATATCTCTGTTTAATAGTAACATACAAAAATTAATAAATTGGGAAAAGGCACGATGGGAATAGGCTGTAATAAAGACAAATGGAATCCATATTTTAAAAGTTGGCAAGGCCTTGTAGATCTGCTCTCATTTCTTTTTATTCATGTAATAAAATGTTCTGGATTTGGAGTCATTTTCTTTCCTTGTTATTTCTCTAGTCTTGAGCACAGGCCATAAACGCTTCAACAAACAGAAAGTAGATGGAATGTTCACTTAGTTTTAGTCCTTTTTATGAAATATTACTAAATGCAGAATTATTATCTAGAAATTCTTGTATTAATCTTCTTTGGACTATTGCAATCATCAATTAGTCATTGGTGAACTCTTGCTATTTTTCTAGGCACTGAACATACTTGAGGAATGTGGAGTTTGATCAAAGACAATGTCCCTGTGACCCCAATGTGAGAAGGACTATATTTTCCAATGGCTAAAGGATACCTAAATCATAACTGATAATTCTCCAAAATTAAAGTGCATTCAAAGTCATATCACCAGAGCAAGACTAAAATTATTCCTAGGCTTCCAGCGGGAATTTAAAATGTCTTCCTCTCTTCTGGCTAGCCACAGACTTCTTCTCTCTCCTTTATACAAACCCTCTTAAGCCAATCTACAAGTCTTTCCTAACAACTTCATGGTGAAATATAGAAAATAAGTCCAACTTTTGATAAAGACCAGATCTTGGAAAATATCTTTGAACAGATGACCTGCTAGTAAACAAGTTCAGAAATGTAGACAATAGAAATATATTAATGTAGATAGGTAGATGAGAGATGAGAGAGACAGAGACAGACAGAGAGAGACAGAGAGAGACAGAGAGAGAGAGAGAGAGAGAGAGAGAGAGAGAGACAGAGACAGAGACAGAGACAGAGACAGAGACAGAGACAGAGACAGACAGAGAGAGAGAGAGACTTTATTTACCCACAATTAATTATATATGTATATATACTTGGAGTGGTTACTCAGAGCACTGGGCTTGGAGTCAAGAAAACCTAAGTTCAAATCTGTCTGCAGATTGCTACTAGATGCATGACTCTGGGCAAAACACTTCACCTCTGTCTACCTGAATTTCCTCAACTATCAAATGGGAACCCACTACTTCCTGGGTTATTGTGAGGATTAAATAAGATAGTATTTATAAAATGCTTAGTATGGTGACGAGCTCATAGTCGGTGCTCATTTCCTTCCTTCTTTTTTCCTCCTTCTCAAAGCACTGGGTTACACTCATCCATCCACAATCCCCCATGTACTTTCATTTACACCAGGGGTACATGTTTTTTATGACAGATTTGTTTGGAGTATGTGGTACAGACTATAAGCATGGACTGAAGAAAACGAAGTGATCCACATGGGGAACAGAATTACAGACCTCATCAACATTGTTCTTAACCATCTGAACTAAATGCCAGAGACAAATATGGGCAACAGCTTTGGAAGAGAAAGAGAAATGTGATCCAAAACAACTTCAAAAGGGACCTGAGTGACTAGTTAGCCTGACTATACTATTGTGGAACATGGAAAATAGCACACTCTAAAATGCTGGACTGAATTATGATCCACTAAAGTCAAGTAAACTTAATCAATCAATCAATAAGCATTTATTAATCACCTACTATGTCCAGGCACTGTGCTAATCCTGATGATACATAAAGAGGCAAAAGACAATGCCTGCCCTCAACCAGTGCTCCCTAGCTCTTTTCAGAGTCTTTGGTAAGAGAGTGACCAGAATCAGATCTGGCCAACAGTTTCTGCTTTTGAATCTTCCATGGAATTCTCAATTCTCCCTTCCTGAATGTTCCATCTGTCTCGCCTGGGTCCATCTTCTTTAAATCTCAGATTTTCCTCTGCTTTTGGCCATTTCTCTTGATTACACCAGTGACATCCTAACATTTATATCTGAAAAGAGACCTCAAACTGGAAAGATGTTAACACTGAACCCCTACAAGGAAGACTAAAAATCAAGTTAATTAAGATCCTGTTTAGTATATTTATTTTGTTAAAGACAAACTCTTCTTCAAAATAAAGCTCCTTTCTTCTTTAAGTTATTAATGTTCATAGGGAATAATAATTTGGGTAAACTTTACAAACACCTTTAAATTTCTCACTCCACAAAAGGTTGGAGTTAGGAGAATGGAAATCATGCTGGAATAGGCATCAGAAGACAAGAATTTGAGTGCTAGCTTGGCCACTGCTAGCTGTATGACCTCGGACGAATGCCCTAATCTTCTGGTTTCCTTATATGAAAAATGAAGAGTTTGGACTGAAGGGTATCTCAAACCTCTTTCAGCTCCAAGATTCTATGACTGGATGACCCTAAACTCTTTCATGAACTGATCCTTTTAACAGATATACTTATTCAAGCTAATAGGTAACCACTTCTCTTGGAGAGAGACAAGCCCTTACTCTAAATTTGCCATCATTTCTAAAGATTTATCCCCGAGGGAATTCCAGCATAGCCATTTTGCAGAATGTCTACTCCTGTGTCAGGCTGGTTTGTTTGTCTACGTACTCAATGTGCCTGTGTGTGCAATGCATGAAAAACTCCCCATCACTTGCCTTATCCCAATAAGTACAATTAGCCACAGCCATAACATTTGAATTATTAATGTTCTCTAATAGAAAGGATAAAGTGTCTCTAGAATGGAGCTGTCTTGGAGTTCTGGTAAAGCTCATGCCGATTTTAATTTAGAAGTTCCTCTTGAAGAGAGACAATGCTGGCATTGTGTTACAGTGATTTAAAACAAGCCTGTCCTAAGGACTTTCCCTCATCCTTATCTGCAGTAATAGAATATGAGAGCAATGAGAGAGAGGGGGGCAGGAGATTGGGGGGAATCAAGTGCTGGAAAATATCTTTCTCAGAAACTGTAGCAGACAGGTCACAACATTTTTAAACAATGATAGTAACATTTATTATATCAAAGCCATTTCGTGTTTTATTTGGAGCTCTGGCGCCTTTTTTTTTTTTAAGTTCTCATAACATGACAGTAATTATAGCCATCAAGATCTTCCATGGTAGAAAACGGGCCAAGGTCCAGATGCTATGTTCCCCCCCTCCCACCCCCTCCCACCACCCCTCCTGCCTGTACAGAGTGTGCACATTACATCATGGTGTAGTTTATTTTAAAAGTTCTTCAAGAATGTAATGATAGTAATTGTAGACAGGGGAAATTAATGGCGAGCACCACTGGCCTGCAAATTCCATTTATAAAGCACTCCCGCTGCTCAAAAGGAGAGGACCTTCTTGTTAACAGGGGCTTCAAAATACAATTTGGAGGATGTATTAAATAAACACTGACTTAAAGTCATTTTCAGTCTCAAGCTATGTATCCAGCCCTCCACTCTCTTCTGGGCACAGAATCCCTTTCTTCCCCAAAATGGGGGCATGATGTCGCTAAGCCCAGAAGTTGAATGGTCTCACACTAAGACTACCAGGCACTCTAGGGCCGCTGGCACATTAAGTGGTGACCTTGCTCCTAGGCCAATGGAACACCCGCTGTGTAAATTAAGGAGAAAACCGATAAATATGCCCCCTTTTGCATGTATATACAGCCTGATGATCTTTACATTTCTAGCTCACTAAGCCTTTCTTTTTTTTTTTTAAAGGTTTCCATCATAAACTCTTTGAGTTATAGATTTAGAGATGAAAAGGACTTTAAGGGTCATTTAATCCAACTCTTTCGTTTTTTCCAGTGAGAGAATTCTATCTTAGAATTAAAATGACTTGCCAAAGATCACACTAGTAAGAGGGTCAGTATTTGAACTCAGGATTCTTTTTACTGCACCAGGCTTTTTTTTTTTTATTTGAGTTGGTTGAGTTGTTCAGTTCAGTACAAATTCTTTGAGGGCAAAGATCATTTTTCTTGCTTTGTATTTTAACCTTATATGCCCAGCTTAATGCTTTGTCTATAGTTGGGGCTTAATAGACACATGTTGAATTGAGTTGAATGGAATCGAATCAATGCCCAAACTAACAGTATATTTTGCTCTGTGTATTTATGGGACAGAACAGATGGACCTACCCTATTCAGATCTCCAAAATCTTGATTATATCTTCCCTTGTATCTCCAACTTTATTAACAATAACAAAGAATCCTCAATCATTTTTTAGATCATGTCTACACTGGGAATAGCTTTTCAGAAGACATCAAGTTTATCCTGTAAACTTGCCAAGGAAATGCCCAGCTACTTCTGACATTGGGACTGAACTTTAGGGCACAGGAGGGAAAAGGGCAAACTAAATTTATGAGCCTCCTCTCCATCCAATATGGCTTCTTCAACTTCTCCAACTTCCGTGGTCCAATGAAAAAAAAATATATTAATGTAAAGTAATGAAATAAATTGTTCAGATGTGGCTTATTGGATTCAGCCTCATGAATTAATTTCATGTATGGCTGTCTTCTCAGTGCTGTGAGTATGTATGTATGAGGGAAGGGGTGAAATTCCCTATTTTCTATAGCACCCAAAGTGGAAGAATAAGAAATGATTAACCAGTGGGCATGGAGAAGGGATATTCATATTCACATCTTCCACACAAAGTTTTAGCTCAAAGTAATGAATCTCTAATAGTGAAATTTCACACACTCAGGACTGTGAGAAAGGAGCTTTTCCAGAGGCTTCTTGAGTCATACCATATAGACATCCTTTTCTCCTTACCCATCGTTTGTCCATGATGGTGATCTAAATGTTGCCTGTCCTCAGAGGCCAAATCTGCTCAGGGCAACCATTCTGTCATAGTCTCTAGATTCCCTGAATTCATCTCTTAATCGTATCTTCTTAGGATTAATTATATTGCTTCGTCATAATATAGTCAAGAGACTTCTCTGCCAGAAAGCATCTCATAGACTGGAGAGAGCCTTTCAAAATGAGTTATGTTCATTTGAAACCCAAAGGAAATTAAGGAATTGAAGGAATCCTGCACTAAGATTTGGGGCAGATCACAAGACATTGGTTTGAGTCCCAGTTCTGCCACTTGTGAGCCTGAGGAAGTCATTTCACCTCTTGAGGCCTCAGTTTCCTCATCTGTAAAATGAGAAATTTAATGAATAAGTTTACTCATTAAAAAATTGATGACATCTAAGGACCCTTCAGCTCTAAATTGATGATGCCTTCAATCCTATGAGCTTTATCTCTCTGTTTCACACTCTAAATTGAGTGGTTAGAAAAACCTCTACAAGAGGAGCTAGGTGATGCAGTGGATAAAGTGCTGGTTCTGGAGTCAGGAAGACCTGAGTTCAAATATGGCCTCAGACACTTGCTAGCTATGTGACCCTCTAGACAAGTCACTTAACTGTTTGTCTCCAAAAAGAAAGAATCTCTTTTATCTTTAACAAAAATTCTTTGATGCTCTAAGAACTATAAAAAGTATAGTTAGCCATGGATATAGGTTTTGAACAATAATACATATACATGCAAAACCCAGTGGAATTGCTTGTCAGCTCCAGGAGGGGAGAGGGAAGGAGGAGGAGAATCATGAATCATGTAACCATGGAAAAATTTTCTAAATTTTAAAAAAGGACAGTTAGCCACTGAGAGAAAGGGGACCACAAAGACAGCCTAGCAGCCAGATCTTGCATATCTCTTCAAATGTCTCAACAGTACTAATGACTACCCTGCAAAGGATTCACTGATCTCTAGTCAAAGACAATTTAATCAATGGGTGAGCACACAGTGACTGCATTCCCATCTCTTTCCTACTGTATTTTTTACACACAGTAAAAGTAAAGGAAATTTGCCTTTTTAAATGTTTTTTTGAGGCATGGGCATTGCTAAGATAAAATGAAATCATATCAAAATTATTGCCCGTCCCAAGTAATTTACACAGTACTGTTGGGTAAAATGCAAATTGTCTGGCATTTAAAATGGATTGAACACTGGGCCTGAAGTCATGAAGCCTTGAGTTCAAGTCCAATGTCTGATATTACTAGCTACATGGCCCTGGGCAAGTCACGTAACTTCAATATGCCTCCGTTTTCTCAAATACTAAAATGGGGATAATAATAATATCTACTGGCCAGGATTGTCTGAGGATCAAATGAGATAATAAAATACTTACAATTTTTTTTAAAAGTGCTTTTTGCCTAATCATCTTTTTTAAAATATCCTTATCTTGGAATTAATACTGTGAATAGGTTCCAAGGCAGAAGAGCAGTAAGAGCTAGACAAAGGGGGTTAAGTGACTTGTTTAGGGTCACGTAGCTAGGAAGTGTCTGAGTTCAAATTTGAACCCAGGACCTCCGGTCACTAGGACTGGCTCTCAATCCACTGAGTCACCTAGCTGCCCCCATTTGATTATCTTTTAAGAATATGCTTTCTTTCTAGCTTTTCTTGTAGAGGTTTTTCTAACCACTCAATTTAGAGTGTGAAACAGAGAGATAAAGTTCATAGTATTGAAGGCATCATCAGTTTAGAGCTGAAGGGTCCTTAGATGTCATCAACTTTTTAATGAGTAAAATTTACTCATTAAGTAACTCATTTTACAGATGAGGAAACTGAGGCCTCAAGAGGTGAGTTTTTCCATAACAATGGGATCCCAAGCCTACTACACTATGAATATTTTTAGAAGAGTGTCATGTCTAAGAGGTAAGACGTAATCTCTCTTCCCTATCTATCTTTGTGAACTCTATAGCTAAAAGCCATAACTTGAGTCAAACAAATTATATTATCCTACCTCAAGTTAAATTCCCCAATCCAACTCTGGTGCAATCATCAATAATATGGAAATAGGTCTTGATCAATGATACATGTAAAACCCAGTGGAATTGCATATCAGCTATGGGGTGGGAGGGTGAGGGGAGCAGAGGGAAAGAACATGAATCATGGAACCATGGAAAAGTATTCTAAATTAATTAATTAATTGAAGTTTTCAATTAAAAATTAATAAAATATAAAAAATAATAATAATAAATTCTCCAAATCATAGCCCTAAAGACCAAGGTGAGATGTTTCCCCTTAGCTAGAGTCAACCTCCTACCCAATACAGGAAAGTCATCAAGTTCTTTATTTGTAAAATATCATTTAAAGCTTCTATAGCCAACTTTCCTAGCTGAACCTGTTCAAAGGAGTCAGAAGAGCTCAAAAGGTGCTTTCTAAAGCATGGTCTTCACAGTCTAATCTCAGAGGAGCTCATTTTAAAATCATAAATGGGTTTATTATACCAAGAAATGAGCATTTCTGATTTCAAAAAGGAAATGGGCAGAATACCTAAGAGACTCTGCTGCAGAGGACCAAGAAAAAAAAAAGTCATCTTGTCAAGCCAACTGGAGGGATTTAGCCCTCCCATTTCTTTATTCTCAAGGAAACATTTGTATCACTTAAGGAAATGAAAGTCTGTAAGAATATTCTTGGGAATTCATTACTATAATATTCACTAATAATTCCAAGAAGCTATTTCCATTAGAAATAGGGCTGAGGTCTAGTCATCAGTGAGTAGTTGGCCATTCAATCCAAGCCTAATGGAGGCGTTCTGTTTCTCACTCTGGCCTCCTAATTCCTTGGGCAAAGGCAGAGGCTGCCAGATTCCAGGGATGGGGCTCTCACCCAGTAGTGTGGGGAGCAGGGCACTGTTTAGAGAGAAGGAGAAGAATGTCTGTGTAACCACACTTTGGCTAAGACAAAAGTGAACTAGGCTTACTGAAGGCAGTCCAAAGCTAATGCCGCCAACCAGTCAGGATGGGTTTTCTTTAAAAATAAGCTTCATACATACTGTTTCTTGGCATTATACAAAAAGAGCCCATTGTTTTGAAGTGACCATAATAGATTATACTCCACAAAAACAGCCTAATGCTGTCCATAAAGTATCGCTTAAAAAGTGTTTTTATGCATGGTGGAGTATACTGTGTTAATACAGGGGGTACACAGTCCTTCCTTTCACCCTTCTTGGCTGAAACTCTTAAACCAATTTAAATTCAGCTCCCAATAGAGTATAAGCTCAATAGCTGCAGGATTGGATTGGATTGGACTGAACTGAATCAGAACAGACTGCATTTGATTAGAGTTTTGATTCTGAGATGTTTGCAGACGATGATCTCTTCCCCACCACTCAATAACTCTTGATTCCATACACATAGATATAAAATTTTAAAGTATAAAATTTTATCTAACAAGTATCCCATAAAGTAATTTTTTAAACTAGGTCTGCCTATATTACCCAGGCTGGAAGTACTGTGATTATTAATGGGTGTCCAGTCCCATTTTTGATAAGCACAAGAGCTTCTTGGAAAATCCCAATTTTGATCTGGTCTGCTTTGTCCCTCCTTAATTGGCCTTAAGGCTCCTGATTCCCAGGAATTTTCAAAATTAATGATGAAATCAATGCAGACACCAGATTAGCCTATCCCACTGCATAACTCCTGGGTTAAAGAGATCCACCAATTTCAACCTTCTCAAAAGCTGGGATTATAGGCATGCACCACCATGTCTTATTATAGAGACTTTTAGAAACTTGGCCCCATAATCCTTCTCAAATTGCCTTTTTATGGTTCCAGGGAAGTGTACAGTATTTAGAGTTGGCAAAATCAGTGGACTTGAGTGGCATAAGTAATCTACCTCCCCCCCCAAAAAATAGATCTTCTTACTAACCTGCCAAGATATCTGAGAAAGGAATGAGGAGGAAAAGGAGAGGTCTAAAGCATGAGCTTTCAACACAGAGGCTTCTGGACATCAATAGGAAGGTATGCTTGGAAAGATAAGAGGGACAAAGAAGGGAATATAGGAAGGTCCAAAAATGCATGCTAGAGAAGGCTCCCTAAAACTAGGTGGCACAGTGGAGAGAGTGCGAGACCTGGCATCAAGAAGATCTGAGTTCGATTTTGGCTTCAGAAACTTATAGCTATGCAACCCTGAGCAAGCCACTTAACCACTTTCTGCCTCATTTTCTCATTTGTAAAATGGGGCTAATAATAGCATCTACCTCCCAAGATTATTGTGATGATAAAATGATATAATATTTGTAAAGTACTTACAGAGTTGTGAGGATAAAATAATATAATGTTTATGAGGCACTTGTAAACTTTTTTTTTAATCCTTACCTTCTGTCTTAGAGGCAATACAAAGTATTGATTCCAAGGCAGAACAGTAAAGGCTAAGCAATTAAGGTTAAGTGACTTGCTCAAGGTCACAGATCTAGCAAATATCTGAGGTCAAATTTGAACCCAGATCCTCCCTACTCCAGGCCTGGTGCTTCACTTTGTAAACTTTAAAGTGCAATATAGGGGGCAGCTGGGTGGCTCAGTGGATTGAGATCCAGGCCTAGAGATGGGAAGTCCTAGGTTCAAATCTGGCCTTAGATACTTCCCAGCTGTGTGACCCTGGGCAAGTCACTTGACCCCCATTGCCTAACCCTTACCACTCTTCTGCCTTGGAGCCAATATACAATGACTCCAAGACAGAAGGTAAGGGTTTATTAAAAAAAAAATAAAGTGCAATATAAATGCTATTATTGGTATGATACATTCTCACTATGACTTTGGTTTCTAGTTTACCAAGTCCCACAGGATTTTCTCTATGTTGTTTTCTCTGGACCAAAATTCACTTACAATTGTAGTTTTAACTTAATCATTGTCTCAGGAAATCCTGGGATCTTAACATTAGTGTTTGAAACCTCTTTGGGTGACCCCTTTTATTAAGCTAGTGCAACCAGGTAAAATGGAGGCAAGATCATTTTTTAGTTTCTCTTGTACCATTACCAGCTCTTTGGAATTGGTAATTAGTGAACACACTAAATCTAAAGGCTTCCACCTTTGCGAGTTGTTTCCTAGTTGTGTGTGTGTGTGTGTGTGTGTGTGTGTGTGTGTGTGTGTGTGTGTGTGTGTTTAACTGGCCTAAAATCTCTAGGCAGTGGCAAAGTAAGTGTTACATCCTAGAACTGGAGTGTAGAGAGCTTGCTGCAGAATTTATAACCACCTTCATGCCAAATGTCCTACCAGCAGTTCTGCACTGTAATATTACAAACCAACCTAATTAAAGAAGAATGTAATGCCCTTTGGAAACAACCACTATCCATAACTCATTGACTCTAAAAGCTGGAAGTAACATGGCAACAACCCACAGAAAGGAGGAAAGAAAGAGAGAGGAAAACAAAAAAGGATCAAATGCAATATCCAATTACTTGAAAGGCTTAGAGTGAGCAATATCGGTCCATTTACTTCCTTCTTCAAGAGCTCATGGTACTTTCTACATTTACTATGTACTGCCCACACAATCAGTGATGACACTGCATGGAAAGGCAAACTTCATCCCAACACATTCTCTTCCTTAACATTCTACGGCCATCAAAGCATCATTACCCAACATCAGTTTTCAAATTCTGGCAAACTAGACCATCAAGTTTGGTTTCATCATTCTTCTACTTCTGCCTCAGAAAGGGAGATGAGTGACAGGTGCTGAGGTTTTTTCAGAGGTCCTCATAGTGCGGTCTGGGAACTATTGGTGGTCTACAAGTCTTCTGGGTGATCCATAACCTAGTCTTTCATACTATTAATGCTTATGGAAGGCTAATATCCATCCTCTTGTTTCTGGCACAGATTAATAATGGATATTTAACAAAAACCAGATGAGCTTCATTGGGGGCTCCAACACAGTACTCTTCATTTTGTTCATTCTAGGGAGGGAGTTTTTGTGCAGTGGTAAGTGGGAACAGGTGGGGTAGGTGATCCATGCTGACTTTGCCCTACTGAAGTGGTCTGGACCACATCAGCAAGACTGTACTCTACCACATCTGGGGAATTGCTTTCAAATCTCAACACCATGTTTCAGGAAGGTCATTGCCAAACTGGAGAGAGTTCTTAGAGGGACAGATTGAACTTAAAACTATGTCATATGAGGAATAACCAAAAATATTAGAGTCAGAGAGACTGAACAAAAGGAGATTTCATAAGGGACTAACCTGAGTCTTCAAATATTTAAAAGACTTTTACACAGAAGAATTGGACTTACTTTGTGTGTTACCAAAGGGGAAGACCAGTAGGTTGAAATTACAGGGAAGCAGTTTGACTCTGTATAAGCAAGAACCTCCTAACAATTAGAATCACCTGAAAATGTAGTGGTCAGACTTGTAAGGCAGTAAGTTTCCCCATCATAAGAGGTGTTTAAGCAGAGGGCAGCTGACAATTTGTGGTGGTTGTTATATTTTTCATTTTTTCCAGATTACATGCCAATGCAATTTTTGTTCATAGTTTTCCGACATTTTGTGATCCGTATTCTTTCCCTCCTTTCCATCCATCCTCTCTCCTCAAGACAGCAGGTAAAATGATATAGGTTGTACATGTGTTAGCCTACAATACATATTCTCATGTTTGTCATGTTACTAAACAAGACATCCACAATTTACACTAGAGAAAATTTCATGGAAGAAATAAAGTGAAAAATATTATGCTTCAATCTGTTGTCTTTGTTATAGAGGTGGTTTATGCTCTGAGAGAAAATTGAACAAGATGACTTCTGAGGTCCCTTTCAACTTTATGATGAAATGAAAAACTTTAAAACTTCTGGTCCATATAAACATCTAATAAAACTTTATGGACATAGAAATAAATAGGTAATGTGTTTACACAATGAGATTCAAGGAAAGGAAGCTTGGAACATTGGATCTCGGTTTGATTTTTTCTTCTAACATAGATTGGCTGTATAATCCTGGACAAGTTCATTAACTAACTCAGTGGCCAAGAATCTCTCTAAAACTAATGTTCAAAGAACTTGCTGATCTTTAACATAAGAAGGAACTTCCTCATTAGCAGTTCCTACATCATTGAAATTGCAGATCCAGACCCCAAATAAAATACAACAGCATGAACTTCAAAGCCATTATACCTTGCAATCTAATTGAAGAGACAGGGACAGATTCTGCACCAAGAATATCACTTCTCATTAGCCAAGATAGGGAGAAGATCTTGTTCTCACATCAGCAATTTAAGTAACATTGAATTCCCAAGTCATATATTCAAAATAGGATTTCTTCATTTAGAATAGTAATCAGCAAATAAGCAATTATCACATGAGTCCCTGTGCAAGGAACTCATCCTAAGAAGTGAGGTATTTCTATCAGGGAGCTCCATATTTGTCCCCTCTGGAAAATTTTCAATTCAACTTGCTTTGAGATGGATCACATCACAGGAGCCACCAAGTATCTTGTTCTCATAGGCCACATGATTCTATTTAAGTTCTCAAGGAATCATAGAACTATAGGTAAGTTCATCAATTCCACTGCCTCCAGGAAGACTTTAGCTCCACTCTATGATTTGTCTCACTATTGTTCCTCTATATTTGCTCATGAATTTAATTTCTTTACCAACCCAAATATTAAAGTAACTCTCTACCTACTCAAGATCTGATTGGCCCAAAAGTATACTGGTCCCTATTTCTTAGCACTTTACATTTTGCAAAGTGTTTTACATGTTAATGAGTATAAACAAATATTATCTCAAATGATCTTAAGAATAACCCTGGGAGACTTATGAGAAAGAACACTATACATATTCAGAGGAAGAACTGTGGAAATAGAAACACAGAAGAAAAACAACTGCATGTTGATCACATGGTTCAAAGGGGATATGATTGGGGATGTAGACTCTAAATAATCACCCTAGTGCAAATATTAATAATATGGAAATATGTCTTGATCAATGACACATGTAAAACCCAGTGGAATTGCACACCAACTATGGAAGGGGATTCAGGGAAGGGGAGGAAAAGAACATGAATCTTGTAACCATGGAAAAATATTCTAAATCAACTAATTAAATTTAAAAAAACAATAACCTTGGGAGGGAGATGCTATTACTATTACCATTTCACAGATGAAACTGGGCAAACAGAGGTTAAGTGACTTGCCCAGAGTTTCACAGCTAGTTTAAGTGGTTGAGACAGCTTTTCTGACTCCAACCCTAGCATTCTATGTATTATGCCTCCTCACTGCACTCTCTGTTCCATCTACTATTCACTACTACCCAAAGGAATCCTCTTTTCCAGTGTCCCCTTAGTAAAAATTAAATGGCAAATGAACGGAGCACTGAACCTGGAGTTAGGAAGACCTAAGTTCAAATTCAACCTTAGACACTTAATGGCTACATGGCCATGGGCAAGTCAATGAACCACTATTTGCCCCAGTTTCCTCAACCATAAGATGGATATAATAATAGCTTCCATCTCCCAGGATTGTTGGGAGATTCAAATAATATGTGTAAAGTGTTTGATCCAGTGTCTGGCACATAGAAGATGCATTATAAATGCTAGTTATTATTATTATTATTACTTGAAGGTGAAGTCTAGCATGCACCAGAGCACTGGCAATTGCCCTAAATGAAATTAATTTTAAAAAGCCTGGTAACAAGAACATATAAAATATACAAGTATCATTTAATATGTTAGTGTAAAACATAATTTACACTTAAGCAATGTGTATTTACGATGCTCCTCTCTTGCCTCTGATGGTGAATGGGACTCTTTTTGTATATTTAATCAGACACATTTTAAATCACACCATGTAATAGACTTTGTGGCAATATTCAATGGCCTAAGTATATAAAATATGATGGAGTTAAAAAGTTGCAGCTGAACCAACAATATATCCTCCTGGAAGGGAGACATTGAATAAATCTTGGATGTTTTTTTGATAGCCAATTAAATTTCCTTAAGAGCTAGGCTACATTTGCCTACATTCTTTAGCCATAATTCCTTGAACAAGCTTTCAAATCATAAATATGGTCCTAAAATGCCGAGGAATTAGCAAGTAAATGTGTCTTTTGCAAGAAATATCTGGTGAACTGGACCTTTCTTTAAAAGGAAGTAAAAGATTAAATAAAGAGCAGGGCTATATTAAATCACTGTTTGCATTTTTCATCCATTTAGGTGAATTCAAAGCTTGGGAATCCCAATATTGGAATTGTTTTTCATCCTGGGTCAAATTTGGTTCTTCCTCCTATAGCAATCCCATGTTTCCTGGTTGAAAAGTAAAATCCAGCCACCCTGCAAAATCACTGAATATATGCTTTTGCTAAAGGTTGAATTCTAGGCCATTTTAAAAGAGAAATTAGTTTGCTACCAAATGGTGTGTTAAAGGGAACTGGAGATTTTCTTGTCACAAACATTGGATGTTTATGTTTGCTTTCCTTAAATAGAAGTTTTCTCCCACCTTTTTTTTTTAAGGAAACCAGTAAATACTAAAGTTTCACTAGAAAACAATCTATATCCAAAGTCAAGAATATCAAAAACTAGGAAAGGAAAAGACAGCTAACGAGTGACTCAAATAAACTCAATAAAGTTTACCCAAAGCGCATTCTACATGTGTGTATATGAAACCAAAACAACCAACCTGTGCACCTGTGCAATCAATTCAGCTAAAAATAAAAGTCAGTTCAGAAAAATAATAAAAACTATTGTCTAACATTATTTAGGCAGAATTTTTTCTGGAAAAGATTGCAGGGTGAGAGGTGAGTTAAGTAGTCTGTGATCCTAGTAAGAGCAACAATACAAAATGGCAATCAAAAAGAAGTGATATCATTTTGAGCTGCCTTGAGAGAATATCTTCCAAAGCTTCCAGAAATAAGAAGATAACAGATACAATGTAACTGGCCCTGGTCTGACCACATGTAGAGGACTGGGCTCAGTTCTAGGTCACAAAGTTTTAGAAGAACATTGACAAACTGGAAGGGATCCAGAGGAGAGAAACTAGGATGATAAAGCACCTTCTTTGGAGTTTTTGAATGAATTGCCCCAAGTTCAATGTGTAAAAGACAAGAGTTAGCACAGACACAATTGATTATCTTCAAGTATTTGAAGGTTGTCTTGTGGAAATAAGGATTATGCTGTTGGGCTCCAAAGGACAGAACTAAGAGGAATGAGTAAAAATTGCAAAGGGTGTCTACATATGTGACATCTTGATCTTTGGGAGAAAAAAAAATCTTAATAACCCTATCCAAATGTACCTGAAGACCAGATTGGTTCTCCTTCATTGAGGCTGTCAAGCAGATTCTAAATGAAAAGGGATTTTTTGAGATATAGCTCAGAAAACATGGCTGCTTTGGATTCTCAAATTCTGTAATTTTGTGAAATGTAGTCCCCAGCTAAGACAACCCAGATACCATAGCAAAATGTAAAGAAGAGCACTCAACTAATAGTCAAAAAAACACTAGATTCAAATCCTAGTTTCAATACTTTCAAAGTGTGTAGTTATAGTTTGGTCAATTAATCTCTTGGAGATTCTATTTCCTTAACTGTAAAATAAATATTAGAGTTCTTACATAATCCATAATCCATAGAATCATTGTAAGGAAACCACTTTGCAAAACCTAAAGCCCTATGTAATTATCTCCCTAGTGGGCAGCGAGGTGACACAGTGTGCTGTGGGTTGGGCCAGCCTCCCATAGGGGATGGGGTCTTGGAGGTGGGATGGTGTCAGTGAAATGATAAATGGGGCACAGCTTTCTATTCAACCCGCACCACAGGTTTCACAGGATAAACTGGTCCACCTTGGCTGAGGCTTGGCTTTATTTTATACCCTCATGATCACACATCTACTTGGCACACAGTTTCATTCCCAATGTACATGTTTCCATAGAACCTAACAATAGACACAACGTCTAAGAAGATAGTCAACAAAAACATTGTTGCTAAGTGCAGAGTCAGAGAGTAGAATCAACATGACTCAGATATAGGTTGGGGAATTCAGAACACAGATTTGCCAGAAATTGTTATGCCTAGAAAAGAGGGTCTTATCTACATTGGTATATAAGAATCCTTAGGTTTAATTTTGTAAGTGGGACATCTGTATTAACCCTACAAGCATGTTGTTCTCATCTATTTTTCCTGGGGCTAAGTAAGAATAATAATTATAGTGATTTCAATAATAAGCACATGTTAATAAGGAAGGTCACTTAGGGGGGTTTCATTGGGTGTTTCCACCCTTCCTGGGGGCTGCTTTGCAGTCCCCAGTTTCTATTTGACCATGTCAAAAAGCATGGTCTTTGATGGCTCCCAGCAATAGTGGATAGAATGTCAGTCCTGGAATCAGGAAGATGCATCTTCCTGAGTTCAAATCTGGCCTCAGAAACTTAGCAGCTATGTGGACCTGAGAAAATCACTTAATCCTGTTTGCCTCAGTTTCCTAATTTACAATTCCTAATTTACAAAGTTCAAAGTCTTAGCTGTCCATTTCAGCTTTTTTCTTTGTTTCCTCTCTCTAGCAGGTTTTCTTGATGCTTTTCCTCTGGGCTGGTTTAAAATATTTTGCTCTGGGATCCTTTTACTCTGAGATGCTTTTCCTCTGGGATACTTTCCTCTAGGTTGCTTTTCCTCTGGGCTAGAAAGTTGTCTCAAACACTATGTATCACTATTATTTCTTTGTGGTGTACTTTTTATGTTAATCAGTTTTTGTTTTCATTTTCAGCACCACCTTTTGTCTAATTGTTTTCTATGTATGTTACAGTGATGTTGAATTTTTTTCTGGTTTTACATGGGAACAATGGGACAATGAGTCCTTCCCTGCAATTTTTATAGCTGTTGGGGTAGTAAGCAATACTTAATGAGGTCCAGTACATTTTATGTCTGTAGCCAATTTTCTATTGAAATTTTTAAAGTATACTATGTCTCCTGGTTTGATGTTGTGCAAATTGTAATCCAGGGGTATTTTTTGTTGTATCAAGCCGATTTCATGCAACTCTGCTATTCTTGTTTGAAAAGCTTGTATATATTTTGTTAATTGACAGTCTCCACCTATCATTGCCATGTAATCTGGTTTACAAGTCCTTCCTTGCTAAATTGCGTGTCCATATAGCATCTCAAATGGAGAGATGTGCAAATCTCCACTGGGTCGCATTCTAAGATGGAACAGAACTAATGGCAGAATATCTGTCCATTTTTGGTCTGTTTCGGCACAAAATTTTCCTATCAATGTTTTGATGTCTTTATTTAATCTCTCCACTTGCCTTGAACTTTGAGGATGATATGGTGTGTGGTATGTTGCTTGTATTCCTAGGTTTTTATAAATTTCATTTAATATTGATTGAGTAAGGTGACTTCCATGGTCTGAGGGAATCCCATATCTAGGTATGATTTCTTTTAATAGGATTTTGACCACAAATGCCACATTGTTCTTTTTGGCAGGAAAAACTTCTGGCCATCTAGTCAGACTGTCTATGATGACAAGGCAATACTTAAACCCTTTGTCTTTTGGCATATTGATAAAATCTATCTGTATGCATTCAAATGGAGTATATGCTAAGGGACGACCTCCTAAACCTTTGGTCTTATAAACTCCCTGATTGAACTGTATACAAATTTTACATTTTTGACAAACTCTTATGACATATGAGGATATTCCTGGTGCAATACAAAATTGTCTCACTGAATCAGTCATGGCTTGGGTTCCACAGTGTCCTTGAGCATGTATTGCATTGCACACATGATAAAATAACATTCTAGGCAGGATGGGCTTGCCTAGTTGCGAAAACCATGTCCCTTTTATTTGTTTTGCTCCTAAGTTCTATGAACTGTAATATTTACTGAGGAAGATGGGGAATTGAAAAAACAGGGAATAACGGAAGGTTTGTGAGAGAGTATGGAGGAGTTGAGGGGAGAGAGGAAATATTGCTCAGTGAGACAAAGGAGAGAGATGCCCCCTGCCAAGAGGAAACAACAGGGGTCCAATAAGGACTGTTTGTCGTTGAATGACTAAACTGATGTTCAGCTCCCTCTATATAATTTAATATAATAGGTGCCAAAAATTAGAATAACTTGAGAGCAGCTGGGTAGTTCAGTGGGTTCATAGCCAAGCCTAGAGACAGGAGGTCCTGGGTTCAAATTGGGCCTCAGACACTTCCTAGCTGTGTGACCCTGGGCAAGTAACAACCCCCATTGACTAGCCCTTATCACTCTTCTGTCTTAAAATCAATACTATGTATTGATTCTATGTAAGGAAGAAGGTAAGGTTTTGTTTTTTTTATTAGAATACCTCTTTTTTGAAGTTCCAAAGAATCCAAATAACATTTCATTTACTCACAATTCATCTCCATTCCATAACTTTAGTCTATGTGACTCTGGCCTACATCTTCCTGTCAATTCATCATTGGAGAATCTGCCCAACATGCTGGAAATCTTTCTCAATATCCCTTGATGCTGCATGTATTACAATGGAACATATACTCTGCCCAACAGTTCTGCACTGTAGAAGGCATATTATTTATTTAGTCTACAGAAGATCTGTTTTTTATTTATGATTTTGTAATAATTCCATAACCTCATGGGGTCCATGGATCATGGGTTTGAAACCACAGATATAGATCAACCTTTCATTAAAAAGATTTCAAAAATAAAGTTTGGCAAGATTAAATTATTTACCCAAGATCACATGAATGATTCATATTATAAATGGAATTAGAATCTAGATCACCTACATTTGAAGTTCCCTTTTTTTAGACCCAATAACAAAAAAAAATTATATACCAACATAGATAAATGAGTACAGTATAACATACCTAATAAACCTAAGTACCTCAGGAACATGTTCTTAATGGAACATTTATAACACTGAAGAGACCCTGCGCACACAAATTTTTAGTCTTTATATCAGTCTTTACCTACCCCCTTCAGATCATTACCTCAAACAGAAATGCTGAAGATTAGAGCAGAATTGGAATCTTCAAACAAGCAAACTTTACTGACTTTAATACCACATATATAATTGGGCATCTACTTGGAGTCAAACATTGTGCTAGGTGGTAGGGCTACAAAGGTAAAAATAAAACACTCCTTACCCTCTAGGATTCATATCTTACTTGAGAGAAACAACATGAACTCAGATAAGTCAATGTAAAATACATACAAAGAAAAAACACTGTGATGGGCAGGAGGAGAAGAAAGATCACTCACAATTAAATGGAGGAGAAAAGAAAAAAGAAGGAAAGGAAGATGGAAGGAAGAAATGTCAATGAAATATTTTTAAATTCATAGATGGACAGAAGGAAGGCCTGAAAGAATCACAGGATAGATAGTT